>NW_028292930.1:0-79129 GCF_964252035.2 Podarcis erhardii | reverse complement strand
AATGTGTTTGTATTGCAGCTGGTGTCTATCTTTGTATTGCAGCTGGTGTCTAGTATGTTTGTATTGGAGCTGGTGTCTAGTATGTTTGTATTGGAGCTGGTGTCTAATGTGTTTGTATTGCAGCTGCTCTCTAATGTGTTTGTATTGCAGCTGCTCTCTAATATGTTTGTATTGCAGCTGGTGTCTATCTTTGTATTGGAGCTGGTGTCTAGTATGTTTGTATTGGAGCTGGTGTCTGGAATTCGAGAGGAAGCGGCGGTTTCTGCAGAAACTTCGACGCTGTCTAGTGAAGCAGCCGAACTTGTTTGTTCTTCTGCTGCTGCTGCTGCGCCTTTAGTGCCCAACTCAGAAGAAAAGAAGTGGTTGACTGGAAAAAAAGGGGCTTTGTCTGCAGTTGTTGCGGAAGCAGCCAGAGACGCAGAAGAAGGAGAAAAAAAAGTAGACACTGTCGGGGAAGCAGCGCATGCAGTCTGGGCAGCCTCAGCCAGACTCACCGAGACTTCTCGCGTTTCAGTTTCTTCTTTAACTGCTAGAACTGCTTCTTCTTCTTTTTCTTGCGAAGATTTCGAGTCCCACTGGGGCTGTGCTGTGGTGGCTGAGGGTGGAGTTAGTTTTTGCAGCGCAAGTGGCGACGACGAAGAAGTGGAGGCAGTTTGGGTGTCTGAGTGCGGTGACGACTTGAGGCCTTCGACGGTCCCTGTGGGGTGTCTACTTTTCTCTTCGGCGCTGCCTCTGCTGCGGAGAGGTTTCGCGCAGTTTTGCTTCAGCAGCAGCAGGCGGAGAATTGCGTGCGGCAGGCAAAAGTAAAGCGCCTGCGTAGAAAACGCATGCACAAACTCTCTCTTTTGCACATCACCTGGAAAGCGAGAAATCGACAACACCCGCGAAAAAAGGTCCGAAACGAGGTTGGAGAAAATGCAAATCCAGTCGGCTAGCTTGCTGATGACTGACTCAGTGGGGGCAACTCGAAATATAAAAAAACGCTGTCGGTTGTTGGCATGTACAGTTAGAGACATGTTGTAGACACACATTCACACACCGAGTAGACACGCAGAAGCCCACAAAGAGAGAGAAAGAGAGGAAAAGAAAGAACTAGACACGTTTGTGCTGAACAAGCGACTAAGATTGGGGCTTACATGAGACACAGTTTCTACTTCTGTGAGTGGGCGTGTGGGGTACGTGTGCACGTCAATGCGCGGATCGAAACCACTTCTTCTACGTGAAATGCACAGAAAACAAATGTGATTTTGACTAGACATCTGCTGCACACGCCCCACACATACGTAGCTTGTATACAGGACAACGAAGGACAACAAAATTGAGCACAAACCCGAAACTTCAAAATTCGGATGAAGCAGGCGAAAACGCTGAAAAAATACGTTCAGTGAATCGATAAACGTCGCTCTCGAGCGAGTGAGTAGACACGGTTTTCACCGAAAATTCACGTCAATCGAAGTGCGTGCGAAAAAGGAGCAAGTCTTTGAGTGAAGATTTTTTCATTCGAGCGTCGACTAGAGAAATCAACTACTTTTCACTGCAAACCACTTCATAAAAGGCACACCATAGGGGTGTGTGTGTGTAAGAATTAAAAAAAGACGAACAGAAATCCCGTGAATAAGAGTGTGGATGATACAGAAGAAAGCGCAACCAAAAATCCGAGTCTTTCTACGGTTTCCTACACATATGTATACGTTTACGTGTCCGCATATATACATATATATATATATATATATATATATATATATATATATATATATATATGAGTAGAAGAGTCGCATGACACACAGGGTAGAAAAGGAGAAAAAAACGCGCTTGTAGAAAAGGAAGGAGAGCGCGAAGTGAAGGCTTACAGTTGAAGTTCCATACACAACAGTTTGCAGCCACTCATAAGCTCCAATAGTTGCTGCCGCAGTGGGCATTGAAGCGGCTGCAAGGGGCTTTTTGCGTAGTGCTGCAATTTCAGCGGGCTCGTATAAGGGACGATACGGAAAGCGAATGTTTGTCTGCTCCAACACCTCCATATCGAGATTTTCAATTTTAGTTTCTACTTCTTTCTGTTGCTGATGTGAAAAAATGGACATGGCAGCACTTGCGAGAGAGCAGCGACAAATCTCCGTAGCCAGCGACTCGAAAAAACTCCGGTTGAAGGTGTCTCCATTCAGTGTAGGTTCTCTACAAACAACAAATTTGCATGCGCTCAGCTACATATGTGTATACTGGTGGAAGTTCCGGAAACAAAGATAGTATGCAAGTATATACGTGCACACAATTGTACGAGCAGACAGTGAAAGAGGAAGTTTGGGGCTAAAATCGTGGTAGACAAGTGTGTGTCAGTCACTCGTTTTTCAGAAAAAGAAGCCAAGTTGCTTCTTTTCAAGCGGATTTCTTCAGAGAAAGAGAGAAAAACAAGAACACAAAAAGACACGTGAAGTGTGGTTGTGAAAGATGAAGATGTGTTCAAAACAACGGCAGGAATAACATCCAAATGTCCAATATGTGTGTGCACTCACATCTCTCGCCTGTACGCGCGTTTTCGGTACAAAAATACGTCTTATGTTCGTACATTACGTATGACCACCTAGTATGAAGTATATACAAAGGCGAAATTTAGTCCATATATAGATAGATACGCAAAGACCCCCAGTACGCAGCAGTTGTCTAAGATGCGGAAAGAAGTGCAAGAGTTTTTCTGCTTTGTTTCACACACTTGTAAGTAGAACTTTGACGAGATTAGCGAGCAAATCCGAATCAAGTATGAAATCAAGACTCTTCAACAATTGGAAAGCAACACTCTTCTCGCAGCTCTCCCTGATGTTGATTGATTATTGAAAAGGACTAGAAGAATACTTGTGTCCAGCTCTATCTCGAAATCTGCGAACACCTTTTTGCACATATGGAGGACGAGTTTGTGTGCACACAATACGCACACACACACATATATTTCGAAACCAGATTCGACAGTGACTTCAAGTGAAGGAGGATGTATGTGTATGCCAGGCAGCACACAAAACAGATTCTTCGTATCTGAGTGCCGCAACTTTTTTTCTTCAGACACGTACAAACAAACAAGAAAAGAACACAACTCAAGTGAACGACTTCTTCCAGCTTCTGCAGCTGCTAAAAAAACCAGAAAAAAAAGGAATTTCTCATGTGAAAGGCCTTTGCGGCAAAGCCATCTGCAACGAAAGCAAGGGCGACTTGCTGAGAGAGCGAAAAAAAGAAAGTGAGGAACATGTCTGCGCTGTTACCAGTGGAGATCGTGGACTTTTTCCACCTCTCATGATGACTTACGACAAACGCGCATTGATGGAGAACTGCTGAGAAGGAGAGAAGACGAGTGGGTGAATTTTCAAGGTCCGATCACTCAAGAACTGGACATTTGCTCGGTCCACTTGGCTGTGCGTGGAATGAAGACGAAGAAGCGACTGAGAAGCTTTTGCAGCGTTGTTGTTGCTCCAAAAAGGCCGACTACTATTTCCCCTGCTATTCGCAGCACTCAAGCGAGCAGGAGTGGCAGTCGCTGCAGCGAAGTTGCGTCTGCGCTGTTTCGCAGACTCTCGTAGTTTTCATTTCTCTGCACGCAAAAGAAGTCGCTGCTGCTTCTGCACTTTTCAGCACTTTTTTGCTGCTGTGGCTGGTGCGCAGAGTGGCTCTTTTTTTCTGCTTCTCCTTCGAAGCGCTTTCTGCAAGCAGTGGGGGAAAAACTTTGTTCGTCACTAGCAGGCACTTCAGCGCAACAAGATTCAGCCACGGAGACCCCCTGTTTCCCTTTCTCCTCTTCTTCACCGCCGACAACTCCCCCCACTTGTCTTTTCTTCTTCTGTGGACTTTCTTCTCCGCCTCCACTTTTTTCTACAAAAGCAGATTCACTGCGGGAAAATGCACAACAGCCTGCACACTGGTGCTCAAACTGTGGCCCCTTCTCTGCTGTTTCTTCTGCTAAGTCCACGCACTGCCCTTTCTTCTCCTGCCTCCTCTTCTTGTTCACTTCTTCTTGACTCTCCTTGCTTCTCCTCACTATTACGACTACTACTACAATTACGACTACTAGTACAATTACTACTACTAGTACAATTCCTATTTTGCTGTGGTTGTGGGTGTGGGTGCTGCTGGTGCTGGAGAGCCTTGAACGAATTGATTTGGGCGCATGCACAAGAGCAATTTTGAACAGCAACAACAAGCAGCGCAGCAACTGCTGCAGTCGCCTCCTTCGCGTCCACCGCCGCCTGCAAGTTTCCACCGAAAAAGCGGGGCTTGGGCAAACTTTAGCATGCTTTTTTCAGAGCGGAAAAACGCCACTCCGTAGCCTCTGCATCGTCCACTAGATGGGTAAATGGCTGAAAAACAAGGACACAAAACACGCGATTTCAAGAGACGGCGGATTCATGTTTAGAGGCGACGAAAAGCCGGAAAAAACGACCTGCGTGCGGCTGTCTTTTCGGGTGTACGTACACCACCTCAGCGAGAGCGGCATGCGCGGCTCAACGCAGAGCGCTCCACACACTAGAAGTGCTCACAGAAATCACAGCACAGCGCTTTGCAACAACACACACTGCACACCCTTTATTATTGTATATTAAAGTCAAGTTCAACTAGTGCCCCACAAGTTGTAGAAAAGTCCAGTTTCTCCGCTCAACGAAGTAAAAGAAATCACGTGTGGAGTGTGAAGTGTGTGTGAGTGCGGATGACACGAACATTACACGAGGTCTCTGCATGCAACTGAGTGTGTTGGTTCGATCTCTTAGGAGTGAGTGTGTGTATGTACACTTGTGTGGTGCGGGTGTATGTGCGATTACGTTGTGATAGAAGAATGGACGAAGGAGGACCGTGGATTGTACATGAAAAAAAGAGAGAAAAACAGATCAAGTGAGAGAGAGGGATGCCACTGCAAAAAACACAAGCTCCAGAAACTCGGCAGAAGCACATGCATGCAAAGAATACCAACCACTCTCTGCAAGTGCGTGTGTGTGCCTCAGTGTGTTGTTGTTCCAACTTGTGTCGCCGAGTTCGTAGAATGTAACGATTTTCACTGTGCAAAACACATTTTAGCACAAAACAGCAACTGTTGCGTTTGTGTGTCTGTCGCATGCGTAAATCGTACTGGAAGTATGACAATGATTTTTGCATCCTGCAAACTACTTTCACCAGCATCCTTCAACATAAATAGAGAGCGTTTATGTGAAGCAGGCTCTGCTATGCCCAAGAAAACGTTTAGACTGTGCACTGCATCTGCTTCACCCAGTATAAATATATTACATCTCTTCAGACACTTCACACATATAAGACATATATATATGTATGAAGAGATGTGACATTGCGTGTGCTTGAGCTTCACATATCATATGTTGAGACTGACCAAGAAAGCCGCAGCATTGCAGAAAGAAGAGTTGAGAACACACTGCTTGCATGCAGGGAAAGCACAAATCATGGAAACGGAAAAACATCTATCTTCAAAGCTCGAAATATACACGCCATTCCCGCGATATAAATTTAAAAGTAGATGCCGCACATGTGCGCTATCAATGGATGATATATAATTCATAGAGAATAACAAGAAATGTACACACGACTACAGATGAAATGATGCATCCATATCAACGCAGTAGAAACTACCGAATACCCAGAAACAGACAAGCAAAACTTCAGCTTGATCTCCCAGCATACATACAATGTAGACCTTCCATACGCACATACGCCACTACACCACCGACTGTACATATATCTAAACCATCAGCATGTATACATTGATCTATTTTACGTATATGGAGGCACACTGATTTGTATGGACAAAAAAGTCAAGACTGTGTCCTGTATGTTTTACATGCAGCTCCTGTGGATTCACCCCCATGCCATTGACGGGTGATTGTGCTATCGAAGAGGATCGACAACTGCTCTGAAACGAAGACAGAGCATGTGAGAGGATCTAAGGAAAGACTAAAAAACGGAGGAGGTTTTTCTCCAACAGTAGAGACTGAGCACAGCACTGTGTTGTTTGCGAGTTGCGACTGCCTACACTTGTAGTCGGCTCTACAACACAGTAGGAGTTGCAGGCAGCATGCAACACTGCTCTCGACCCCACAGATGCAGACACCGAGATCCGACTGTGCGGGAATTCTCCGTGGAAAGCAGTTGCCTACAAAGCTGTTTTGCAGGAATACACATGTGTGATATATGAGTGACGTCACACTGCCTTACCGAGCAGCAACAAATGAGGCGCAGCATCGTGTGTCTTGTAGTGAGATAGAAGCATGCGATGAAGGACGTGCAAGCGAACATTCGGCAGCGACGTGAGGAGCAAAGCTGCTGTGAAAGTCTTTTCTGCAGCACCCGAATTTTGCAAAAACCCACTGCTGCAACTCGTTGTGGTGCCGCTGATTTGAGTGCCCAAACACAAAGCCTGACTCTCGCTGCGCTTGACTGCGTGTTTTGCTCGAGTGTCCCACTCCAAACTCGTCATCACACGTGAAGCAAAATCTTCTTCTTCTTCTTCTTCTTCTTCTTCTTCTGCTTCTTCTTCTGCTTCTTCTTTTTCGTCATCGCCAATATCACTGGATATTATGGTTGGGACTGCTGCACCACCCTCGAGGAGCTCCACCCCCAACTGCTGTTGTTGTTCTTCTTTATCCACGACAGCGCCTGTTTCCAGTTTTTCTCCATCACAAACAAGCGGGAGATCCACAGGAAAAAAGGCTTTCTGCTGTTCTTCTCTGCAACCTGCTTCTCCTCCGCCTTCCTCTTCTGCGGCTGTTTCTTCCGCCTCTTTCGTCTCTGTTTTTGCAGCGACTCCTGAAACTGCTGGACCCTCTGTCTGTTTGTACATCTTCTTCCTCTTCTCCCGCCCACTTTGCTTCGCCTTCTTTGCTCTTCAAAGCAGCACTGGAAGCCTCTGCGCTCTCACCTGCTGCACACTGCTCGGCACTGCCCTTCTCTTCAGTCCAAACAGCTGTCAAATTCTCAGCAAACTCACTGCCTTTGTCTGCAGTCGGGGACTCTGCACAGGTTTTCTACAATACTCGAACCATTTGCAGCTCTTTCCACAATAGTGGTCCAAGTCGCGGATCTTTCTGCAGAACTGCATGCTGTCGCTGCATGTGCGGTGTCTACTGCTGCTAGTTTACTAGTGGCCGACGACTCTGCTTGTGGGGTGTCTACGGCTACTAGTCCGGTGGACGACTCTGCATGTGGGGTGTCTACTGCTAGTAGACCAGTAGTGGTGGACGACTCTGCTTGTGGGGTGTCTACTAGTAGTTTAGTAGTAATGGACGGCTCTGCTTGTGGGGTGTCTACTACTAGTTTGATAGTGGTGGATGACTCAGCAGATGAGGTGTCTACTAGTAGTTTACTAGTGGAGAACGACTCTGCAGGAGGGGTGTCTACTAGTAGTTTACTAGTGGAGAACGACTCTGCAGGAGGGGTGTCTACTGCTGCTAGTTTACTAGTGGTGGACGACTCAGCAGGAGGGGTGTCTACTGCTGCTAGTTTACTAGTGGTGGACGACTCTGCATGTGGGGTGTCTACTACTAGTTTAGAAGGAATGGACGACTCAGCAGATGGGGTGTCTACTGCTACTAATCCGGCGGACGACTCTGCATGTGGGGTGTCTACTGCTACTAGTTTAGTAGTGATGGACGACTCTGCAGATAAGGTGTCTACTGCTGCTAGTTTAGTAGTGGTGGAAGAGTCTGCAGGTGGGGTGTCTACTGCTACTGGTTTAGTAGTGGTGGAAGAGTCTGCAGGTGGGGTGTCTGCAATGGAGAAATTTAGAGTGGTGGAATTGGTTAGTGCAGAGACGGTGGAGTCTGCTCGAGTGAGTTCTGCAGATTTTCTCAGTGCAGCAGCAGTGAGAGTCGATGATTGGGGGTGTGCTGAAAAGTAGTCGTTGCACAAGCGAGTTGCATGCAGAAGGTGTCTCGAAGAGCAGCGACGGCCTCGAGTGGCCAAAGAGGCGTCAAAGAGCTGCTGATTCCGGAAGTCTTGAGCTGTCCACCAGCAGTTGTTGGTTTTTGTCGAAAGCAGAAGAACAAGAAGCAGAAGAGACAAGTGGGGGGAATGCTAATCGAGCAGAAGACGACAGCACAGCTTGTTGGCGATGTGAAGAGGGTGGTGGCAAAAGACGATGTGCAGTTCCCCTTCTGCCACACACAGACACACACAAGGCGAGGGAATACAGGCGATTGTGTGTCAAACAGGCTACACGCAGTCTTTTTTTTCACCATAAAAAGGCAAAACACGACGTGGTGGCTGACTCACACGTGTTTCACACCAAAGCAGCAGGTGCAGATCTGCAAAAGCGGGTTTTCAAGAAAAACAGCCAAGAAGTCACACACTGGGTGATTTCAAATGAGAGAGTGTGCAATCACATGCAGAAGGAGTCAGAATAAATCGACGCCCTCGCGGAAAGATAGAGACGCTATCTCACACACACACACACATGTACAAAATTAGGACTGTATTGAAGCAGCGCCGCAGATACATTCCAATCGACAGACAAGCTCCTGTCGTCGTCACTGTAAAGCAGAGCAAAAACGCACAGAAGAGTTTTCCTCAAGTTTTAAAAAAATAACGTCACTGGCACCTACAACCACGTCACAACAACACATGGAAAGCTGCACACACATAGACATACATGCAAGTAAACAAAAACGAAGACGCTTGTGTAGCAGTTACCTTTGCCAGCGCTTGTCGAGTGCAAATGCTCCGCTGCGTTGCTGAGCATCGAGTGCTGGCCCTTCTCCACCACCACGATTACCACCACCATTACCACCACCACCATTACAACCACCACCACCAGTTGTTGAGATTTTTCTTCGCCTCAAGTCTCTGCTGCGACTGCGCAAACGAGACCCTTTGAACTGATTGCTGAGCGAAGCAGACTGCAGCAGCACTCGTTGCTCAGGCCTCCCTCTCGTTTCTGCGCCTTCAAAGCGTCGACGACTGTCCTCACAAGCGACACTGCGATGCCTTTCTGCTGCATTTTTAGCAGGAAAAAAAGCAGCAGCGTCGCCTCTTCCCCTCTCCTTCTTCTTCTTCCGAAACTTCCATCTCTGCGCCCACCAAAAAAAACTGCTGCTGACACTTCTCTGGTTCGGGAGTGGTTGACGCTCTGCAGCAGCCGTCCTCCTGGTGAAGTCTCCTCCTTCTTCTGCTTTTTCCTCCTCCAACAAAGCCCCTCCTCTCTTCTTCGAAGCAAAGGCACTCGTCCTTGTGGAAACTCTGTTCTTCATCTCTTCATTTCCAGACAGTGGTGGTGGTTGAGACTGCACTTTCTGCTCCTCTCCAGGCAGCGCCAGCAGTGGCGGCTGTTCCCTGCAATCGTAGTAGGAGTACGAATTTGCGCGTCTACAACTAGTACTATCACCACCACCTCCACCTCCACCACTACTACTATTATTAGGGGCCGCAAGCGAAGAAGCGCCCCAGCTTGTTGCCCCTGCTCTTTGCCCCGCAGATCGAAAACGAGCTCCAGCAGTTTCTACTTGTTCCAGCAGCAGCGAGGTTGTCTGCACTGGCTTGCAATTGCTGCCAAAAAAGGTGTTGGGCTCTGCTTGTTGTCGTTCGCTGGTTTCAGAAGCACTCGACAGGCCCAAACTCAAACAAAAAAACGGTGAAGACGACGACGAGTTGTCTTTGTTGGTGCTGGTGAAGACTGTGCCTGTGCCGCCGTCCTCACTACGGCCTCCCAACACCCCCCCTGCATGCATGGAAGAACATGCATGCGCCATCCACGCCCTCCTCCTCTTTCTCCTCCTCTTTCTCTTTTCTCCTCTTTCTCTTTCTCTTGCTGTTGAGGCGCCTGCTGCTTGACTTCTTTCTAGCGCAGTTGCACTGTTTCGCTGACTCTGCTGCATGCAGTCGCTTCCAGTGCTCCTTGCGAAGCCCGCGCATGCATCCTCTTCAAACTCCCCACGACTCGCCCCAGCAGCGCCGGCAGCTCTCGACGCATGCAGTCCGTTTCCGCTTCTTCCACTGCTGCTGTCGTAGTCGTAAACGCTCTCTCGACTGCGGAAAAAAAACGAAGTTGCTGCTGCAGCAGCCACTGCTGGAAAATCGGCCGCTTCTCCAAAATCCGCTGCAGTTGAAAACGAGTTGCTTCCTGCAACAGTACACCACAAAACACCCACATCGAATTTTTCCATTTTCAGTGACCAAACAGGACTTAACGTTTCTTCACGTGATAGACATATGCATCTACTAGTTGCATCTTCTGAGCGCTTTGTGTGTTTGTGGTTCTCACAACAGCCCTGGGTTCTTTTCGTTGTTGTTTTCCAACACTGTCTACACTTCCCCTTTCCTCCCAAAGCTGAAAAACTCACAGGTGTACATACACACGTTGTACGTACCCAAAGCTAAACTTAGAGGTGTACATACACACGTTGTACGTACCCAAAGCTAAACTTAGAGGTGTACATACACACGTTGTACGTACCCAAAGCTGAAGAACTCAGAGGTGTACATACACACGTTGTACGTACCCAAAGCTGAAGAACTTAGAGGTTACATACATACGTTGTACGTACCCAAAGCTGAAGAACTTAGAGGTTACAAACATACGTTGTACGTACCCAAAGCTGAAGAACTTAGAGGTGTACATACACACGTAGTACGTACCCAAAGCTAAACTTAGAGGTCACATACATACGTCGAAGACCCCGTCAGACGTGCTAGTTAGTGTTTCTGTTCCACTCGTTTCTGTTTCGTCGAACTCGCTGTTTTGTTGCTGTCTCACTCCCCAGTGCACACAAAGAGATATGAGAGTGTGTGTGCGCCCAGTAATTACTACTCTTTTTTTGTGTATAATTCATATGCGTCAGACCGGAGGAGAAGACGTAACCATTAACTTGTACACTATGTACATACATACTTATATCTATGTTTTTCGTACTTCGTGCACGTGTATAAATACCTCTAAAAATGCCTTGTTCAGTGCCTGGGCGGCCCTCAGCAGGCCTGAGCAAACGCGTTTTCGTACCATCGCCACCACCACCATTATTATGAGATCCGCCAATAGCAGTGCCTTGTTGTCGAGCGAAAGAAGCCGTGCACACTCGACTGTCACGTCTGCTAGGAGTAGTAGTTGAGTCCCAAAGTGCGCTCTTTTTCGTCTCTCTTCCACCGTATTTTTCCGTCGAAACAAACAACTGCTGCTGCGGAAACAATGGAGGACGTCCTCTTCCGCCTCTTCTTCCCGCAATTCCCCCACCACCCTCCTCCTCTTCTTCATCTTCTCCATCTACTTCATCGACTTCGTTGTTATTTTTTGCATGTTCTAACTGCACTGAATGACGACGAGTGAGTCCGTCAGCACGAGAAAAGCCACCACTGCCAGTAGTGCAGCGACTGTTGCTTCTTTTTTCATGCATAAAACGAAGCAAATGCCCACGCTCTGTTGTGGCTGCTTCGAGTGAGGGCCGCAGTCGAAATCTACCAGCAATCGTTCGGTTCGTGTTGTTGCAACTAGTGTCAGTAGCAGTCCTTCTACTACTATTACTATTACTACTAGTAGTATTGAGAGGAGCAGTGGGGCTGTTTACTGCGGCATCCGCACCAACAGCGAAGTCGGCAATTTCGGCTTTTCTTCTCTGATGCATTTGCGTCCTGTTTCCCTGCCCTGCATTGAAGAAAGAACTCCTCCTTCTCTGCTGCTGCTGCTGCTGGTGGTTGTGATTTTGGTGGTGAAGAACTGAAGGACTCAACTTATCACCCACCACAGCAGCAGCTAAAGAAGCAGAAAAAGCAGCGCCCCCCACAACTTCTCCGTCTATCACTCCTCCTCCTCCTGCTCCATCATCCTTATTATTACCACCACCACCACCACCACCATTTCCACCACCACCAACACCAAGTAGTGGTGGTTGATTTTCTCCCTCATTTTCCCGCATGCAGCGACTGTGAAGGCGAGGCTCGCGCCCACTGTTTTTTCTGCAGCTCTCGTGCGTGCTGCTGCTTCTTCTCAAGTGCTGCTGCCAGTCCCAAAAAGCACTGTGTTTCTGCCCTCGACCTCCACCATCACCATCACCATCACCACTACAACTACTAATCCTACTCTTCCTGTTATTTCTATTTTCGTAACTATTGCTGCCAGTTTGACTCCTACTGCTGCGACTTTCCTTCTGGTGCTCTGCGCGCTCACTAGAAGAAGGGGCCCCCACCCCCCCCACTCCTCCTCGCACTTCTGCTGTTGCTGTTGTAGGAGGCATTACAGCGTGAAATTCACTACTACTATAACTACTACAAGTACTCGTGTTATTCCTACTACTGCTACTGCTATTAGACCACATAAGAGCTGCTCCCTCACTTTGCTGCTGCAGTGGGGGTGGGAGCACAGCAGCATCTGCTTCACTGCGTCTCTCAATAACAGTAGGAGTTACAGCAGTAGTGAGCCAGCCACCTGCAGCAGTTGTTCCTGCATTGTTTTCACGCGGTTGTTGGTTGCGCATGCGAGACTGAGACTGCGGTTGCATGCGGCGGCGTTTTTTGCTGCCTCGCACTTTCTCTGCACCGAAAAAAGAGCCCCTTATTATTAAGGGCAACGGCAACAAGCCTTTTTCTGCGTGGTTTGTGAAGTGGTGACGAACTGGAGTAGAAACTCCAAGTTGAGCTGATTCAGCAGCAGCAGCCACAGCAGTGCCGACGACTGACTGCCGCTGCAGAGAAGGCGCGCTACCCGCTGCCGACTGCGCCTGCGGTGAAGGCGCTGCCGACAGCCACCAGTTGTTGTTGTTCGAGGCTGGAGCCAGGCCCCCACTAGCAGCAGTTGTGAAAGCACTTCCACAAACAGTATTAGTAGTTGCAGTTGTAGCAAGTGGAGTTGCAGTTGAAGCAAGTGGAGTTGAAGCAGCCCCTTCTTCTTCTTTTGCTCGTCTCTTTGTTTTTCCTCGACTCAACAGCGGCAGCGCTGGAGAAGGCGCGGAAGTCTTTGTTTCAGGCACACAACAACTGCCACTCGTCGTCATCAAAAAAGCAGTGTTTGAATGGTGAGGCGCTCCCAATTTTCCTTCTTCTTGTGGTTGTTGTGGTAGTAGTAGTAGTGGTAGTTGCAAGGAAGGAGAGGGGTTCGGCAGAAGTCCTGCTTGTGCGTGAGGATGCATGTGGGCAGTACTACTACTAGTACTAGTAGTAGTAGGAGTAGGACTAGTACTCGTATTAGTATGAGTACTAGTAGTAGTGTTCGTATTATGAGGATTTGTAGTGTTGGGAAAGAAAGGAGGACGTGTAGTAGTAAGAGAAGAAGAAGAAGGAGGAGGAGGAGGAGAGTGAGTGGAGTGACTTGCGGGTTGGGCTGCAGCGCGAGAGTGGCAGTAGTAGTAGTAGAAGAGCCTGTCGTTGTGGTTGTTGGGGAGGAGGGGAATCAACGGGGCTTTTTGTGGTTCTTCTCTCGTGCATGCTGCAGCGAAATCACAGGAAGAAACGAGTTGGGGACCCAAGTTTGGCTGCGTCTCAACAACAACAGCAGCAGCAGTAGTCGCTCCCTTGGGCAGAAAGGGCGAAGTTCCTTCTTTTGCTCCTCCTTTTTCTTCTGCTTGTTGTTGCAAGAGTGGTGGTGGTGGATGTGCGACGCCTGTTGCTCTGTTGATTTCGACTGCTGCAGCAACCACTGCGGCGTTTTCGCTGTTGCTGCTGAGGCTGCTAGTTTCTCCCTCAAAGGGGGCGAAGTGCTGGCTGCAGCGCTTACTGCGAAAGAAGAAAGAGCTCCACTGAAAGTGCCGTCTGCGTCGAGCTTGTGTCTGTCAGCTGCAGACGCTGAGAAGCCAAACAACAAGTGAGAGGCAGGCACCGACGAAAACTCACCAGCAGAGGTGTGGGGCTGTGAGATCCGCTCTTCTTCTTGTTGTTGTTGCTGATTCTGCCAGTTTTTCACACCAAATCCCCCCAATTCTCCACGTCGCAACTCGTCCTTCTCCTTCTCCTTCTCCTTTTCCATTACCACCACCTTCTTTTCTGGCTCCTCAACACCACCACCACTCTCGTTATTTCCACCACCACCACTCTCGTTATTACCACCACCACCACTCTCGTTATTTCCACCACCACCCCCACCCCCACCAGTCAGAGGCGGTGGTGGAAGTTGAGTTGCTGAGAAACTGCGCTCACTGCTTGCGCCCTGCTTCTTCTGCCCACTGCGCACAAACTTGTTCAGCTCCACTCGCGCATGCAGTTGTTGTGCTTGAGGTGGTGGTTGTGGGGGTTGGTGGTGGTGGTGGTGGTGGTAATAAGAATAGGGGGGCTTGGTGGGTGTGGGTGGCGTCGGCAACAAAGGCAGAGACGAAGGACTGCTTTCTTCGGAGCCACGCTGGGGCTCTTGCTGCAGCAATAAAGCACCTGCAACTGCGCATGCAGAGTGGGTGTCTGCTGTTTCCTGTGCTCTCGTCCTTGCTGCTGCTGAAAAAAAAAAGGGGATCTTGATGTTGTTGTTGTGGTGATTGTTGTTGTGATTGTTGTTGTGAAAGTTGATGTGGAAGTTGATGTGGAAGTTGATGTGGAAGTTGATGAGACGCACAGACAGGAGAAGAGACTTTGTTTTTTGAAGAGAAGTTGCTGGATCCACGTTGGCGCAGATTCTCGCACAGACTGTCGGCGCTTCTTCTTCTTCCTTTGTTGCTGTTGCAGTGCGAGCGTGGACTTTTTCTTCTTCTATCATTACCACCAGCAGCAGCACCACGCCCAAAAAAAGGCTGTCTTGATGAGTCTCTCTGCTGGGGTTGTGGTGGCGGCTGCGGTTGCTGCAGGGGCCCCTGTCTGGGAGCATTTCGCGCTTTCTGCTCTCTGCTTCGAGCCCCTCCACTCGCTGCATTTTTGTGCACAGAAAAGTCTCTTTCTTCAGTGGTTTTTGGGGTGTTGGCTTCTTCCACCCACTCCACCACCAGCAACGAAAAGCGGTCGTCGTCCGTTCTTTCCTTCGCAAGAATAATCGCGTGATCCATGCCTCTGCTGTAATACTAGTGGTGATTGTGGTGGTGGTGCTTGTTGAGGTGGTGGTGATTGTTGAGGTGGTGGTGCTTGTTGAGGTGGTGGTGATTGCTGTGGTGGTTGTTTTTGTGAATGGATTTGTGCACGAAAAGGCGCTTGTCTGTCGCCTGAAAAGAAGCGTCGTTCGGTGTCTCTTTTTCTGCTCGCAAACCACTCGTTTGCGTCTCTCGCTTCTGCTTCCACTCCACTGCTGCTTCTGCTTTTGTTAGTAGTAGCGCGTTGCCGTCGAAGACGCAATTCTGAGCGAAAAGGCGCTTGGCTCTCGCTGCTGCTGCTGCTGCTGCTCACTAGTGGAAACAACGACTGCCTTTCTCTGTTTGCCGCCCCTGCAGACTGCGAAAAGTCGAGCAGTTTCTCGCTGAAAAACGCTGAGCCTGCAGCTGCTGCTGCCTCGCCCACTCCTCCTCCTAAAGAAAACGAAGTCGCCACTTGTTCAGTCCTTCTCTGCTGCTGCTGCTGCTGTTGTTGTTGTTGTTGCTGTTGTTGTTGCTCCTTGCCCTCCTTCTTCTGCTGCTTCTTCTGCTCCTCCTCTCCTGCATGCAACAGAAAAGAGGAGGGTGGAGAGCGGCCTCGATTTCTCCGCGAGAAAAAGGGCGTTCCACTGCAGTTCCTGTCGCTTTCGTTGTTGCGTCTCTCACACTCCACACTGCTTCTTCTGTTCGCCTGATTCTGCTGCTGCTGGTGGTGGTGGAAATCACTGTGTCTACTGCGATCTGCTTGCTGAGATAGTAGTGGGAGTTGTGGGTGGTGGTGGTGGTGTTGATTACTGTGTCTACTGCGATCTGCTTGCTGTGATAGTAGTGGGAGTTGTGGGTGGTGGTTGTTTTGGTTGCTTTCAGTGCGAAACTCGCTGCTTTGAGTGCGACTGCGTCGGTCGCTGACACTTCTCACCCCCCCCCCTTTTCTGGGAAAAAAGACGAGGAAAAACTGCCGCTCAAATTTCCACCGTTGAATTCAGCGCGCTCTTCTCCTTCTTCTTCCTCTTCTTCTGCTTCTTCCTCCAAGCGTCGTCTTCCTCGCCCCACCAACTCTCGTTCAGTCCCACTGCTGCTGCATGCAACAAAAAACGAGTGCGCTCCTCCACCACCACCACCACAACTACTACTACTAGTGGGTGTGTGGTGCTGGTGGTGGCTGCTATTGCTACTGTAAGTGGAAGAATTCGCTCCACCACCACTACAACTACTATTAGTGGGTGTGTGGTGGTGGTGTTGGCTGCTGCTATTGCTGAGTGTTTCGTCGTGGTGAGGCGCAGGAGTGCAAGTGCTCCGGTGACTGTACAAGTGAGTGTCGTTATTATTATTATCAAAATTCTTGTTGCTACTATTGTTCTTCGTATTCGTGTTGTTGTTCGTGTTATTGCTGCTGAGCAGCGAAGAGCCGCAGTAGGGACTGTTGCGAGCAGCAGCGACTGATTCTGCAGCAAGTGAGTGGTTGGTCGCAGCGAAATTTGCAGGAGCATTTTCCTCCACCACAATTAGTGGCTGTTGGGGTGAGTGGTGGTGTTGACGCAAAGCAGGGGAAGTTTTCGAGTTTCTTTGTTGCAGCTGCTGCATGTGCCAAGGAGCCGCAGCGAGTTCGCCTCCTCCTTTTTGTCTTTGTGGGTGGCGTCGCTTGTTTTTGAGTGCGGAAACTTTGGGGCGCCGTTGTGGTGGGGGCTGCTGCTCAGTCGACTGAAAACGCGCTCTACTAGCCCTGCTTTCTCTGTTGGGTTCGTCAGCAGCTGAAAAAAGAGCGTCACCAGAATTCCCACTATGCTGCTGCTGCTGAGTAGGGAAACAACGAGCTCCCATTTTAGCGCTTTCGCGCTCGAACAGTGGTTGCTCTTGTTGTGGGTGTCGCTGCGTTTGAAGCGAGAAGAAGAAGAGCAGATTGGTGGGGAAACTGCTCTTGCTGTGGCTGTCGCGACGAGAGCCAGTCGCTGCTGCTGCAAAAAGAAGAAGAAGAAGGAAACGAAGAAACTTGTTGTTGCTGTTGTGGTGGTGGTGGTGGTTGTTGTTGGTGCCATGGAGGCACCACCATCACCACAGCAGTGTTGTTGCGCCCACCAACTGCAGACAGCGCTGGTTTTTGGGGGTCTTTATTTTCTTGCTCGAAGAAACTCGCTGCTGCTGCTGTTGCCAAACAGTGAGCCCCGCAGACTCCTGCTCTTGCTGCATGCAGCGAAACGAAGAGGAGGAAGAAGGAGAAAAGAACGAGTTGTTGTCGACTCTCTGCCCTGCTGCTGCTTCTGCTTCCTCGCCTTGCTGCTGCTGCTGCTGATAATAATGAGGTGGGGGTGAAGTGGGCTCCAACAACAGCGGCGCTCTGCTCTTCTCTGTTCTTTCCACTGAAGAAACTGCACTCACCAACAACTGCTGCTGTTGCTGTTGTTTCTTCCAAGGCGGCTCAAACGCCCTGCTTCTGTCTACCGAAAAAAAAGGGGCTGATTCTGCACTCTCAAAAGCCGCCCTTTGTGGGCCCCAAACTTCTGCCTCTTTGTTCTCTTCCTTCTGTGGCTCTTGTTGGTGCTGCCGCCCTCCTCCTCTGAAGCTCTCAACCACTAAGTCCCTGTGCAGTAGTAATAGTAGTAGTCAATTACATGCGCACAAAACTCTGCAATGACGCACAAAACCACTAATTCCACGTGTGGTGAGGGAGCACTACTGTGAAAGCAGGAAGAAGTAGTAATACTACTTGTAGTCACAGTAGTAGTAGTAGTAGTAGTAGTAGTAGTAGTAGAATTTTTGTAGTAGTGGTCGTGGTAGTTGCAGTACTACTTGTAGTAGTAGTTGTTGTTGTAGTGGTAGTAGTAGTAGTAGTGAGAGTAGCAAGAGTCGGATTATTTTCAGTACTACTCGTAAAAATACTACAAGTAGTAGTAGGAGTAGTTGGAGTAGCAGTGGTAGTGGTAGAAGTAGTAGTAGTAGGAGTGATAAGAGTAGTGGTAGGGGTAGTAGTAGTAGCAAGAGTAGTAGGACTAGTAGCAGAATTAGTAATGATATGTAGTGTACTACAGACAGGGGGAGTTTGTAAATTCACTATGCGCGACTATACAGGTACTGACACATACACCCTGTTAGTGTTCGAAATCGACCATTAGAACCACAAAGTTTGAAGAGCTTGCAGCACCCCATAGTCTACAGTAGCAACTTTTCTAGCAAAACCACAGAAATCCTTACTGTGTACGGCCCTTGCATTAAACCCTCACAGGAAATCCTGCATGTCAATCTTTGCCCAGACGTGTATTCACTGTAGACACGTGGCTATATTCCAGTTCTGACAACATCTGTGATCTTCAATCAAAAGTCCTCACTAAATTCACCGGCACCCTACACTGCACTCATCAGTCTACACGTACAGATGTAGAAGCATGTATGTGTGTAGACAACTGCAAGCTAAACATGCACACATTCAGACAGTTGAAATGCGGTAGACACTTGCAATGCGGTAATTCACATTGCAGGACCCCAGCAGAATGCCACAGAGTTTGCAGACTTTCATTAAAAAGGGCGGGCAACGATTTTGACAAAAATCGCTATATGGGGCTGTTTCTGTCTAGAAATCTAAAAAAAGAGTCGGTGGCTGGAGATAAACGCGTAATTTAGATGTTAGATGCACACCCATACAGAGTCGTATGTACACGTGGGTAAGTAGTTGTACTGAACATCTTGTATCGTCGGTCTTAGTCTAGTTGACATGCACTTTTGTCCAAGCAAAAATTACCGCTGAACAAGAGAAGGGACAGAATTTCCTTACACTAGTGAAGAGAAAACCAATCGACTCTAAAAACAGACACAGATATACACAGTTGTACACCAGAGAGAGACACACAGACATCAAATGGAGCAGAAAAGGAAAGAATACAAAAATGAGGAGGAAAGTAATTGAGACGAGTTCATAAGTTTGCATCTTTTTCAAACACGCCGGAGACGCTGAAGCACCCAAGTACACACACAGACACACTAACTTCTTCAAGCTGTTCGTATGTTTTGAAATGCCGTCCTTAATCTCTACATACGTCAATCTCGCTCAAAACTTGAAGCTGATACGGGGACTAGCATAGTAGACAAGCAAGAAAGCTCGAAGATAACCACAGCGTCAGCATGTCTTGTTGCTGCACCGCAGATGTAATGGAGTTTCATGATGTAAGCTGAACAATCGGCTCGCTCTCTTTAACAACAATCGATATTAGTTTAAAGGCGTTTCTTCGTCTACGTAGACGTATACGGCTGTGCAGTGAATTCGCTCGAGATGCTGCAACGTAACGCTACGCTTTATTAACGCATTTGCTAGACCTTCACTATAGTGCTCACTACTATAACAGACTGTAAAATCACGTACGCACAGTGTTATTATGCTGGTAGATCGGAATATTCGAATATTATTCGAACATCTCGCAAAAACGTATATATTTTTAGACAATCACCAGTTCGAAGAAGCAAACGAGACACACAATGAACATCGATGACTGCCTACATACACAGAGTTGTTGGCAACTCGACAACATCCACTTGACTAGGATAATCATGTGCATATATATATATATATATATATATATATATACTGTAAATTACTTCGAATACAGATATATAGAGGGACATATAGAAGCATGCTTACGTTCATGTTAGCATATGATTTTATATAATATATATATGAGATATATATATATATATACATATATACTCATGTACAGGCGTTTCCGTACACAGAATCTTATATATCATACAAATTTGCTTATATGAATACTCATATATATATATATATACATATATATATATATATATGTATGTGTGGGACGCTGTATGAACCTTGTTAATTTCGCGTTCGACTGTAGCGCGCGACTAAGAGCGACTTACGCTTTTGACTTGCGCCACGGAAGAGCCGACATTTTTTAGAAGCTGAAGCAGTAAGTAGGCAATCTTGGTTGCAGCAAAATTGTACAGCTGGAGAATCAACGGCATACACATCACAGAGAAAAGGTACCGTGAGAAATGTTCATAACTGTAGAACACGCAATGATGCATGCTGCTGTCAACTGCATATGTGCAAAAGCACATCAGATCCAGCTGCTGTAGCTGCTGTTGTTACTGAACCGAAGGAATGTAGCCAAATAACATGAGAAGCAGAATGTACAGCAGCACTAGCAGCAGCAGCAGAAGTTCCGCAGTTCATTATGAATACGCCGCTGTATTTTTCTTATCTGCATTGTCACGACGGTTTGCTTGGATACATCATCTTCCTAGAACAGTCCACGCACGTAAGTTGACTTGATTTTTTCAGTAGTCGCAACTCAAGCGCCTTCTACTGCTAAGTTACTACTGCTAGTGCTGTCGCTGCTGTTTAACCTGCACCAGCTCCTTTGTTAGTGCTTTTCGTAAGGCTGCCACACAACAGCGGAAACTACTGTATAGCACGCATGGTACACAGCTAGCATGTTGTCAACTTACAAAAAGTACTTGTATAGTAGACGTCTTTGAATTCGTAGAACTCAGATATGTGCCTTCCCTGTTCAAATAAGGAAAGCATATACCTTTGTCTATCAAGGTCAGGCAAGGGGGATACACAAGTACTAGAATCATGCGGAACCTTTTCAGAAGAATCCCCACTCTCTACCAGCTACTCCGGTCGTCTTCTACTAAGTGCAGATGAAAACAAATTTGTCAGTAAGTACTCATGACGCGCCAGAAGTGAACTAAGAAGAGTCATTGAATATGAGACCATCTCCCCACTACGTGGCCAGCACGCCTTCTTTACATAAACATAACATTTCCATATAGACAGTAACATACCGCAGCGTCAGGCTTTGACTGCTGCTTTGAAGAAATCATTCGTTATTTGACATGATATTGCGCTGCCGGCAACTGAAAAGAACTCAAAATGGAAACTTGGTGGCAGACAGAAAGCACTCATACAACCATATAATTAAGCAAAAAAATATATATGCAGCAGACTCGAGAGAGCGTGTATAACAAGCAGATATCTTCTTGCTCCACCTATACGGTATGAAGTTTTCGTGAATTTATTCATTCATCTCTATAGTGCACCTCCACGCTTTCTACCTTCCTTGAAACATATAGGTGCCTACAACGAAAACATTCACATATATATATATATATATATGTATATAATAAGGTTTACATGTACGCGACATTCGCGCACAAATGTGCAATATCTCAATGACATGCACATTTATTCTACCTCGTACATATCACGTCGATAGCACGTACAAAACGTTCATACAATCATATGTGCTCCGGACATTCTGCAGCTGGTTGGCGCGTCTATGTCTCAAGGTAAGATTTCCAAAATACAACCTAGAAACAGTTCCTCCCCCAAGAAAACTAGTGAGTACCTGATAGTGAAACCAGCCCGGTGAATTACCGTAATCCTGCCTCACCAAGAGACGGTTATGAACCGGCAGCAACTTGACTATCTCTGCTGATCTTTTGCTGTCTCCACGACCCTCATCTCGCTCTGAAAACCTCTTGAACTTTGACGATGAGTGAATATACTTAACTAGATACGCGCTTGGAGCCATTACAAATAAAAACTGGTTCAGCAAATATTATTACTTCATTCAGGACACGTAGGGCTCGATGTAAGAAGCTAGGAAAAACGAGCAGAAAACACGCATTTGCAAGCAAGGCGACTCGCACATGCCGTTATCAGACTGCTTTAAGTACGTGTTAAAAAACTATTTGTTCTTATATTATTCGCTTTGAGCAGACAAACCTGGAACCCAAAATATAAAAATTTAGTACAAACGATAAGGCTTTCATTTCAACACCGTGACTGATAAAAACAGAAAATATCTCGCTTTTCGTGCTTCACACTCTTTGCGACAGCAGACTGCAAACAGCATATATAGGCATTCGCCTTCTCGTCAGCCTGTGCTTTCGTTGCGCACATAACAAATAGACTTCATGTATATATACATGAATATACTTACTCACGTACATACGTACACCCATCGAGAGAGATGTACATGTCTGACCGCCATGATATCTTTTCGTGTCTTTTCCTACGTTGCACCCCCACATATTCGCATCGTGGATAGAATTCCGTTCAAAGCAAGGGTAGACTACAGATACAAAGTATTGTATTGTGTTTGCTATTTACGCTGGTGCCGTTCTAAAGCCACAGTATAGTACTCCAAACGAAATCGCTTCCGTATATTTAAACGTTATATTACACGCTCAGACAGCGCTTTCTCCAGGCGTAGGTAGATTCCTTCTACGTCTTTTCTCTCAAACTCCCCACAGGCTTCCCATCCTTCCTTGCTATCTATTCCAGTTGAAGGATATCCCGCAGCTGATTAGTATATGCTTGTGCAATGCAGAATGTACCAAAGAAAAGAGAAAGCTGCCTACATCGGTGGCTGCAATATCAGCAACAAAGTGCATTTCTTGTTAAACGGAGTGCAGAAGTGGCTGGCAATTTTCACTCATTACATCAAGCGTCGCTGAACTGCGAAAAGATTCTGTTGCGTAGTCAATTGGCAAGCGCTGCATCAACCTTCTCGACGAGCAGCGAGAATAGCAGGTCACCTACTGTTTGCTACAGCAGAGAGGGTAGTAACCCGTTAATGTGGTGCGCCACGAAATGATAGTCCTGCGGGATGCGAATTACCACTACCTCACACCAAGCATTCCCTCTGCCCAAGGACTTCCAGCATCAAGATTTGCTTCGTAAACAAAGCATTGCCTGTGACTATGTTTACCAGCAGTAGTCAGAGGCAGGAGATTGATGGAAGCAAAAGCTTGTTCTGCTGCCTTGTGGTTTCGCGTCCTCGGATATATATTTTTATATCGCCACATGATATATGCACGTATATCCTTCACAAACTCACATTCCGTTGCTTCGTCGACTATAAGAGAGGTGACTTGATTTTGAAAAAGAGCGTTTCCGTCCGGAAAGCAGCGCAGCACGAACGAGAGGCGCAGAAGTAATCGGGGGGTTAGTATCGGGAAGACGAGAGTGTGCGATTCGGTTTCAAGAGCCTCGCCTTCCGCCAAAACGCTGTGGCAGCGACACAAGGGGTACTTTGTCGATGCGTATGATACGAACTGCCAGTATCAACGTTACAGCTTATGATGCCACGTGGAGGTTCGGAAGTACAGAAAAGATCAGACGCGTCCGTTTGCAGAATTCGAACATCCGATTCAGTTGTGACAAATTTGCGGTTGCTTTTTTGTGTCGCTCGTTCCGTCACTAATGAATCAAAAGAGAATGCCAGATTTGTGTCTCACTTGTCGAGGTAGCATCAATTCTATAGGAATTACCCACATGTGCTCCATACGGATGTAACTGGAACGCGCGTAGTTCAACCGTACATCGTAACGCCCCCGTGGGCGCTAAAAATCCAAACTTCCCAGAGTACTCCCGGGGAAAAGTACTTGTCTGCGCTTTTGGTGTATCGCGTGCGCATCCGGGAAACGAAGCGAAATATGGACGGAGTCTTGTCTACAGCGAAGGCACTCCTTGTATTACGTAGGTGCAGAATCGCCATATATTTTCCACCACAGCTTCGTTTTTTCCAAGCGATTATGCAATTTGATTATGTACCATCAAGATGCGACTGTCGTGTCTGTCCTTTTCCGTCAATTCCCAGATCTTACTCCTCATTCGTAAGTCAGTGCGAGCGGCAGCGTATTATTACAATAAAGGATTTATTCCCTTCGCCTTTGACGACATCTGCAGACCTTTTAGAAGGGTGTAAATTGTAATTGCAGACGATCGTTGTGATAGAGTTGCTTGCGGGAAGGAGAGTAGACAATCAGGCGGATATGGAGCACTATGCATGGGAGCTAGCAGTTTGAACGAGTCGACGCGCCGTCCTTTAGTGGTTGCTGTTCAAGCTCATAAACTTGCAGGGAGTGCTCAGTGTACGATCAGAAAGTATGCAACAAGCGGCTCCTTCTTTCCGCGAAAAATACAAGTCCTCAAGCGGCGACCACAGCACCGGACCAAGCCGTTCAAAAACCACGATGGTCAATTGGCCTCGACAAAAACACAGCTAAGCAAGTATCAAAGTAAAATTTTTCCATAAAAACTAAGTGTGTTTACGACGTCGGCGAAGAGTTTTTCGAGCTTTTTATTAAGCGTGGCAGTCACCAGTTAGCTTTGCGCCATTGGTATTGTCCGAGCCGTCAATCTACGCTCTTCGAGATTTTCGAAGAATGGGACAGGCATACACCTTGCTGAAGAACCTCAACTACCGAGTAATGAATTACAGCAATAAATCTTCTCCTAATGTAAACAGCAAGAGCGGACCCGTCTCTGTGTGCTGCGACACTGGAAAACACAGCCGCAACAGGAAGTTCGTGAAGTGACAGTTGTTGCTGCAGCAGCTCTGTTCCCTCTGCCGTGGCTCTGGCGGCCGCTGCGCTTTGTCACATGCTTCGATATTAAGGTAACGCAATGAAGAGCAACAGTGGGAGAGATGAACACGGGTCATTAGTACATAACTACAAGTATTTCGTGCCTCTCAAATTTTTTTTTACATTTCGTACAGGTCTCCGGAATCCCTCATCATATAGGTAAAGCGAGGCTATTTACCCAACTCTTGGTGATTCTCACAGCAAATCGCACTGGCAACCTCCTGGTGTACATGCAGCGTGCAACCGAGTGGCGGGAGACATGACGAGGCGGTGGGAATAGCTATTTTAATGACTCGTGCACACATAGATTTACAATGTTGCGTCAACATAAAGTGAAAAACAAATATCTGCTTTTTCACTTAAGATCGAACACACATGCCAAAAGCTACTTGGGAAGAAATTGTCTTAACTGCTAATCGCATAAAATCAGCGACTGCTGCGGGGAATGATTCGCCCAAGCTTCGATGGAAAAAGGTTACTTTCACTTTTTTCAAATTAGCTGATTCGGGTTCGAAAGAGGCACGCGTCCCCATATGAACGCAAGGGCACACGATGTGGTGTGCAAAAAGAAAAACACGTCATATCTTCGGACACTGGAAAGAGGCCACGTACGAGTTTATCTTTTCCGGGAAATGAACCAATATAACTGAATCATGTCAGTTTAGACTGTGTATGGATATTTTTGCTTACGCGTGAGCTGCTGTTGGCAATTTTCGAGCCGATTACGAGTTAAGAAAAAATTTAACATTTAGTTTTACTTCGTACCCTATAACATACTTGATGTATGTAACGTCCACATCCTAGTGGTTGAATCAAGTGATTAGAAATTACACGATATACAGCTTCCTCTCAAGCACAATCATAGTTCATTTAAAGATACTATATGTTTCAAAAAACTACTGCCGTAATGTGAGGATTCAACCGCAGACGCTACACGGGGTATCCGTGACCCACAGTGTATAAGGGTCCTTTTTCAATAATTAGCTAGCTAACGCCATGTTAAATATTATGCAGAAAGATAATTTCCTCTAAAATGTTACGGTGATCTAAATTTGGGCTGCAGCGCGGCTTGAGCACGCCTGCGAAATGAGTGTCTTGGCGAAGATGCATCACTGATTGCGTTCTTGAACTTTGAAGAAATTTAGCATGTTGAACGTTTGAAAATTCAGACTTCTGTGTAAGATGCATACGTTATCTTCGGCGGGCGAGCATTTTAAAAAACTTTTTAGCTCTCCCGTAGAGCTAAAGATTAGCAAGTATACCCATCTGACAGCGACCACAAGAAATATAGCAAGCTGATTGCTTTGGCTGAAGCTTTACATATCTGGCTCGATTTTTTGCAAGCGACCAAGTTCTCATCTTGTGAAGTTGTACTACTTGCGAACTGACATGAAGCTAAGTCTTCAACCACACTGCAAATATCATACTGAGCTGACGTGGGGGGCTGCTGCATTTTCTAATGCGCAGATATAAAGAATGTACACACCTATTGTTCTTGGCACTTTTTCGAGAAATGAGACTATTCAACTCACTCTCATTCAAAAATCAGCGTCAACAGCGCAGCAGCAGGAACTCGGTGAGAATATTCCGTGCCTTCTCCCGTCCTCACCATGCAAATCTGCATTGGTATTCGGTGCATATCGGACAACTGAAACAATCTGAAAATAATTCGTATAGAAGCCAGCCAGTTTAATCAACGCCCTTGGCCTGCATTTGCCCCGCAGCTAGGAGTGAACAACGTGCGAGTAGCTAGCTTTTACTTACAGAAATGGGAGTCAGGTGTTGCGAAGTGTGGTACAGCAGATATGGTATATTTCATTTGGAAAGCATGGACAAAAGGGTGGAGCTCGCACTTCAATACGCTCTTCCACGCCATTAGGAGTAGAAAAAGCTTGTCTAATCAAATTTTTGTGCTGTAACTTCCTGCTCTTGATAAAAGATGCAGAAGTGAATCCAGTTTCATAGACGTTAGAAGTGGTGACACTTTGACATAGAAGAGACCGCTGCACAGCATCATAACTGGAGGTGTCGCCTTTTTACTACCGTAGCAGTAGTGTAGTACAGGAAAACTGCAGTAAAATTAGTTCTGTAGCTGCTTTGGAATGTGGCTTGTATGCATACGAGCGCGACCATCGCTGCTCAATTTGTGTCTGACATCACCCAAATGGCGCATAAAAAACCGTGCAAACTTCTTACGCCGGTACTGAGGCTGCTTTATCCTGGGAGATAAAGCTGGTAGCTGGAAGTGAATTGTGCTTTGATACTTTTCAAAAGACTATTTGGCCATGCCTTTCCTGCAGAAGCCGTTTAGACAGATAGCTCTTAATAAGCTGACGAAATTGTATCATTTTACACGAGAATTGTTATAAACCACCTCCTGAGGGTTTAGACAGCATTTTTCAGCAATGATGTACTAGTACATACCATTACCACTCCACTGCCCGTTCCTCTGAAATGTCTGGATACGTCCTGTTGCAGTTTCCTAGCTTTTCACTATCGACTTGCGGACGGCTTGACAGAGCATGAGAAAGATGAGCAAACATTTCACGGGAGCTATCAAGCAACACTTTCATCAGCTGTTCGTGTGACTCGAGGGTTTGTTGCAGTGAGGCGATATCAGCGGACGAGGCAAGCGCAGCAATGCCGTTCATGAGGCTTTCAAGTCGAGTTTCCAATCGTTCTAGTCGCCCCGACAACGATTGGAGTTCCGCAGAGCTGTTGAGATCTTCATGATGCATTTGCAACAGGTTGGATATATCAGGTTTTCGTTCCTGACCCTCCATCATCCTTGTATGTGAGGGGCCTGAGACTATCCCTTTCGGCGAAACAGCAGATAAATTGAAATTTCTTCCACATTGTGGACAGTTGGTTGAATTTCGCCAAATAAACTTTTCAGGAGCTTCCTCCTGTTGTGTGTGGAGTGGATAGTGTGTTTCTTCAAGCGCAGATGCCGCAGATTCTGACGATTGACGACTTTGAATAGCAGACACACTAGCTCCCGACATGTCACAATCCAGATCACACGAAGCGCTAAGGCTTTCACAGGCCTCCGTTGACTTTGTCTGCGTCGATGGTGGAGGGGGGATGTTCCAAAAACTATCGTATTCTTGGCACGAAAAATTACATTTTTTTTCAAAAATTTCACCTATACGAAGCTTACGAGCTGGTTTTATTTTCATGCTCGGAGGGAGTTGAACAGAATTCCTTGTAGATTTTTCTTGGCTGATTGTTCAGAACGTTTAGGAGTAGCACGTGAGAAAAACTAGTCACCGTATTCTCTTACGCTGCCAAATCAGCTTCTTGCATTGCAGCATCCTTTTTGCAAAATTCACGCATTGTCCTCAAGCTCACGGCAGCATGACGTTTTTCTATGGCAGCTTCTGCTGCTCATAAGTTTCCCAAAAAAGACAGTTGATACCAGAAGCTATAGCCTACCAGTAATTGAGTCTGCCTCAGGCACGCTCGCACAATGAGTTGACCGCCACATTTTCGAGTGTTTTGGTTCCACGTAGCCAAAATCCTGGTTGAAGCTGTACTAGACACAAAAAAAAAACAGTTTTAAAGATGTGGGTACGGTATGCAAATACTTCATTTGGTTATCCGCGAATGTGGATCGTCGTCAGAACACTCTTGACAAAATCTTAGACTAGCGCCCGTTGTAATTGAGTTTTCAAAACGCTTTTCAGCGCTTGAAACGTTGTTAGTGGATTTTTAAGACGCTTTTTTTCTATGCTTTATAACTGAGTATCAGCGCTTGAAAGTGCAGAGGGAAAGTAGCAAGCTTCAAGGCTGCATCACGAAATCGAAAGAGATAGAGAAACTGGGTTACTGCATTGGAATGTTTTGGAAAGTGCGGAAACGGTGCAATACTCTAAAGGCTGTGATGTATTCTCGAATGATGTGTTAGACATACAAGTCAAACGGGTGTATATACATTGGAAAACAGGAAAAATCTCAAATTGTGCGCGCGCTTGCTCATCTTGACAGCAACATGCGAGACGTCGAGCGCAACTTTCAACAGGAGGAACTCCGTTTTCTTCGTACTGACGTTGTCCAGGACAGCTCATGTCACCGTCAATTCGATGTCATTCGCAGAGCAGCTTGACTCTACTTGGACAATAATGTGTATAGATACACCTCTGTAATCATTAAGTGAAGTTCAGCAAGCATCACCTTTAGGCTGGAACTGTCGCACTAAACGCCCTACATAAATGCAGAGCATCTCTGTACTAAACCGTTTGGGGTAAATTACAGAAGTTCCTTGCAAATCTAACAGAGTTTCGTATATCGAACGCATACATTGCACTGCTGTATAAAAGTACTTATATGTTTGAATTTGTCTTGTTTGTCATGTACGCATGAAGCTGCAACCTTATCTTCAAAAGCTAGTGAATTTCAACTAAAAAACATAAAGCGAGCGGCATCTACACCTTTCTTTTTCGCATCAAGGAAAGCCAAAACCTAATCAAGCTGGAAAGTCCATTTTGCCAGTCATGCACACTGTAAATGTTGACTGGGGAAATCGGTCCGGGCGGACTAGAATCGTCCACCAGCACCTTGCAAGCACTGCAGCGATTCGTGCTTATGCCGCTCCGAACACGTCGCATATATACAGTTGAAGGGTTTCCTTCAATTGGTACAACCACACAGTTAGGCGATTCATCGTTTACGTCCTACGAACCCAGCATTGCATATTTTGTGATACATACCCTTGCTAATAATCCGGAGCAATTTGCTGTGGTGGTTTCATTTCATTGTGTATGAGGGGTGTGAAGGAGAACAGCCACACGTCTAACTCATCCTGGGGCCAAAGCAGTTCTTCTAAGCGAATGAAGCGAAAAAAAAGCGCTGCAACCACCAAATGCTCTGGCGTACAAGGGTAATCAAGTCCTACTTTTCACCTAGCCCAACTTCTCTCCTCCAATTCCACTATTCGTTTGCAAATGAAGTAACAAGACAACTTTCCTTTCGAGGAGAATTTGGTTTACTCTGCCGTAGAATCTTAGCCCCTGTTAGCAAGGCGCCACAATGTGGTTGTTTATTTGTCGCTGGCGCCGATTAGATGGCAGCAGCGGAAGCTGTTGACTTAGCAAATCACAGCTTGTTCGAAAGCGACCTTCTAAATTCAGTCAACCCTCTCCAGTTGGACTCCTCAAGCACCCAGGAAATCTCTTTCATGTACATCTCAGTTGCAAAGACTCTACCGCGTAGATTATCCTACTCTCAGCGCACACGCGGAAGGGGTACGTCCGACCAGCTTTCCCCATCTCGCAAGTACTCCCTATTGTTCTGGCGAATTGGAGAACCTCGTTCCCACTGAGTTGCTTCCGAGAAATGCAGCCTTTACCGCTACGCCATCCCGTCATTCATCAAGTATGCCTAAGCGAAGAGCAAATGTTGTAGACTGCATTTGCCTCGGAGGCATTGACACCAGACTGAAGGACGTTGTAAATGATCCAGAACACCCTCTACGGCAAGCATCGTGTCCGATGCTGCACTATTTCGCCCTTCAATTACGAGTAAATGCAAATCCAATACCTGCCAGCCACCGGGTACGTTTTTTTCTTTGTATATTGCGCGCTTCATTTGACAACCTCAATAATTTTCGAGAGTTCACGCGTGCTGCTGATAAACATTTTCTTTTGGAAGGATTACGCAAGACACGGATACACAGTACACATTGCAATTTGTTGTTGGGAATAGAAATATGTTGGCAGCTTGTGAACTCAGTCTCTGCAGCCTGTAACATGTCTCATCACCGACCTGGTACCCGTTCCTTCCCACCAAGCCTACATGTATGAAAGGGTCCATAAGTGCTTGGGGAATTTATGGGGGAGCATGAAAATTAACAATTTCATGCGGAGAAGGCGCAGCCGACCTAGAAAGACCATATGTCTGACAATGAAGTTCTTCACGCGCTCTTGATGAAGAGCACGCCCAGCTGCGATACAGTTGACTGCAAGTACCTTTTTCTTCAAACGTCCTTCAATGCACGCTACCCTGACGCTTCATAAACAACATAGATGACTAGAATTGCTTAACTGCATCCGCAGGGAGTGACCGCAGCATAAGAGCTTGAATGGGTTGCTTGTTGAAGTGCATTGTAATCCATTTCTCATATTGGTCTCACTCACTTAGCTTACTTTGATCTGCTGTTCATTCTGTTCACAGACTGCTGGAATTCAGGTCTATTTACGGATTTTTTTCAATCCAAATATCGTCATTTGTCATGTCTACGAGGCGTAAGACCCCTAAGATAGGCAAACGGAAACCACGCCGTTCGACAGCGAAATTGATTTGTGCCGATGAGCAAGTAAAAATTAGAATTTTCTCGAATTTCGTCCTTACGTTAAGGAACTGTGTGACTTTGACTGGGGAGAGTTGCTGCTGCCTGCTCGAGCCCAATAAATCCCTAGAGGAAGCAAAATTGCAATGAAATAGCTTTTATCCATCACTTTGAGCTACCTTGGTATGACAATAGAGAGCCGCTCAGCCTTTCAACCAAACTGCGAACTGCACACAATGAGAATACGGCAACGAATTCTCCTCCTGTAACACGACTCTGAAGGTACTTGAGTCATTTCCTAAAATATAATGGGTTTTTCACAAACTTCGCTCTTTTTCCTGAGTACTTTCGATACACGACTGAGAGAAGAGTGTGTGTCTGACAGTTACTGAGTTTTCGTGACCATGTCGACTCTGTCAATGAGCAGTTTTTGATTGTGCTTGATAACTAGGTGTACGTGAATGGCTGGCCTCATTTTGTGCTCACCTCATTACCTGGAATTTCTGTCAGACCCGGAGACATGCTTCTGTGCGATTTGGGCCCTCAGTACTTATGTCTGCAGGCGGGAAACTGGTTCGCCAAGTTTCCTTATTTTCCGTCGTAAGGGTCTTGATTGCTGTCGGCAGCTGTGTGTCTAATTTCATCAGTCATATCTGTCTCTTGAGTTCGAGAGTTTTATTCGATAAACAGTCTCTAAGCTGCACCGCAGAGCCAAGTAGGGTTTTATCTCTTCTACGACTACCATATACCAAATCTAATACCCAGCTTTATCTTTCATGTTTGGCCAAGGTATGTCGGAAAATTGTCTGACATCATCAGGCGAGCACCGTTCCACACTTTCCTCTCTTAAACTAACCCCGCTGGATACTTTGCTATACACATTGGCTGGAGCGCTATTCTCATATACATAAATTTTCGTTTGCATATGGGTAAGTAGCTAAATGATGTGATCTACGGAGATATAATAAACTACACGACTGTATACATCTGTAGAACACTTCTATTCAAAGTGGAACAGGATTGCTTGGTTTTCTTCCAAATATGACGCTTGCGTTGTAATGGAAAAGTCACACACAAATTCAATCGCATAGCAAAGTCGGGTATCAGGATTGTTTTCCTTTATGAATGCACAAGAGTGAGTTCAGCTGTGCGCTGCTGCTGATTGTGCTATTGTATTAGAATGTCCGCAGCCCGTAGAACACGATAATTCACGCCGCAAGTGCAGCATCATGTTATGAATTACACACCAGTATATGAATATTTACCGCAGATCCCGGTACGCGGTTGGAGTGGTCCGGTAAAAAGAAAAACGAAACGCTGCCAGAAAGTCTGCCGCTCACTGAAAGCTCGTCTAATAGCAATAGACTATATATTGACAGTTGCTCACGCCGACAATATGACTTTATATTCCAAGCATTGGAAGCGGGATAGAAAGACGAATCTGATGACGTGCACTGTCGTTGTCAAGAGTGCCAGGTCGTGGCTACCTTGCAGCATTTGATATAATGAGACGAAAGGGAATGCATTAGTTGCAGCTGGTGCTGTGGCTACTAGAAACAATGCAAGCAACGTCCTCAAGGCTGTAGCAAACGTAGCGATACATTTTAAAACAAATAATAGCACAGAAGCAGTAAAGAAAGAAAATACGGCAGCTCTGGAAGAAAAAAACACACATTCAAAGTCTTTTAAACGTCAATCTTCTATGGTTGCCGCCAGTGCTTCTGCGTTGCCCTGCGCTGTGGAGTTTCTCAAAAATTTTTCCTGCGGCTAGAGTTTATTTCCTCGCAGACGAGGCTGCTTTCGTTAGCACTACTTCCGCTACAGTTTCACCGTTTCTCAATAATGTCGCCTATTCTGGCTGAAACGCTCCAAGTGTTATTGCTGCTGGTGCTTCGACGACTGCTGATAATGCTGAACCTGCTACAGAGCGTTCCAAAACTTGCTCGGCTGGTACCCCAATCGCTCACTGTCTACTGCAACAAGCCCTTCTCGCGGTGCTACGACAGCAAAGACGGGAGCAGTCATGATAGCAGGAGCACCAGCATTAGTGGCCCCTAATAAAGGTGCGAAGAATGTATTTGCAGCACTGATTGCAGCTGCAGCATCACGAAGCCCTTACATGGATAAGAAGAAGGCTACATAAGCTCTAGATAAAAGGACACTAAGTGCAGTAGACATTTCAAAAGTGGTGGTGGAAACTGTACAACAAAACGAAGTTGAAGCGCTTGCGAACGCAACAGCTTCTACTGGTAGAATCCGTCAAACTTTAGGAGCAAATACAGAAGAAAGCAATACAGTACATACTGCGGAAGCAGCGAGAATCATGATTTGAAGGGTGACAATTCACCACCAGAAATCGAATAGCCTTAGAAAAGAAGCAATTTCGTATCAACTGCCAATACAAAAGGAGCCAATGAGAGTATATACTGCGAAGGCAGCGAAGAATTGTGCTATGGAGGGTGGAGCATACACCATCAAAAGTCACATTGCGTTAGAGCAGAAGCAGTGCCGCACCAGCTGGCTGATCCTCCAAGGCGGTCTAGATGGTGTCAAACCGAAGTCTGAGCTGATGCAACTTGTGTTGCTGTGTCTGCTGAAAACAACCTAAATGAGCAGAGCAGCAGGAGCACTGAAAAGCGATTGAGGCAAAAGAGGGGCAAATACACTTACCATTGGTGGATTACGGTTGTTAGGAAATCAGTATATTTTTGAAAAATTTTGTAAACTCGCCGAAGTAATATGCTGAATTTTCGTTGAGAAGCAAAAATAGCGTCTGTGATCAGCAGTAACCTACAGGAAAACAATTTTTACCTTCAAGTATGAAAGCTGCTGCTGCAGCTGTCCCCGCGCTGGCTCTTCTGTTACAAGTCGACAACGTACGCACTGCATTTGCTGCCGTTGTTGCTGGTGTTTCTTCTGGAATTTTCCACAAACAGCTTGACCCCTTACCAGAACTCTCTTGTTGCATCCATGTAAATGATTGCTTAAATTTAAGCCAGCCATCCCCTGCAGGTACAAGAAAGATCTGGAGATCAACACGCAAAAGCAAGAGAATATATAAATGTATATATATATATATATATACGTATACATACATGCATACATACATAAATACATACATACCTAACATTTACATACATACATACATACATACATACATACTGTATATGTACATATACGTCTTCTCCTTTTGATGGTATTAGTTACTCGTTTCAACTACGTATATATATATTTATATATATCACAACCGTTTCAGCTCCTTGCTGCAATGGAAGAATAATATCAACAACAGTAAGCCGACATGGAAGAAGACCAGCTTGGTTAAAGAAACAGTCTGAGAGACCGACGACGCGGCAACATAGTATTCATTTCTGCAATAACGAAGGCACAACTATAAAGGCTCAACCCACACACACAAGTTTGTATGCTTGACACGAAAATGCATACTTAAATGAAGTACGTGAAGACCATGTGCGTGTGTCATATATATATATATATATATACCTTAGGAGAGTCATCATGTAAAGCAGGGATCTTCATTACCAGTATTGACAAATGTGCGAAGTACATACTCCAAGAGCATATAACGCTCTGTTACGTGCACACACGCCTACGGTGCTAGGTGAGCCAAACCGTTCTGCGAGGCTACCGCATAATTGTATATATATATATATATATATTTATATATATATATACATACTAGCTTTTTTTTAACACATACACATGTACTTATAAGGATACACGTGTGCATATGTATATATACATATATATATATATATATATATATATATATGTATACATATATAAAGTCACAATGTATACATAATCTCTGATAATAATTATGCTTCAAGAGGTAGCCTTACCAAACGACCGGAAAACAGCCTTTGCGACAGATTTGTACGCCGTTCGCGGAGAAGGGCTTCTACATTCATCGACTTCCATATTTTACTAAGCAAGGGGTTCTGATATTGTAAATGGGTTCAGTGCCGCACATGCTACCCACGCCGGTAGACTTTACAAGCGAATCGCATAAAGAAATATATATATATATATATATATATATATATATATATGTACCTATATATGTATCAAGTCACAAAACAGACTGACGCGCATGCAATACAAGGTAGTACCATATTCTGCTTCAACGGCAGTGTTAAGTCTTCGCGGGCCGAGGACAGGTAAAAGTACAGATCTACTTTATTATATATATGACCTGGTAGTATAAACCATGTAGCCACCCATACGCTTGCACTGTATACTTCTCTCTTTCTCCATGGATTGCTTCTGGTTACACATGTTTACCTTGTTTCTACATCATAGATATAGGCAGGAACTTGCCGAGAAGTTCAGGGGGTGAATACGAATTCATTTCTGCAAAAAGGACCCACAAACACTGGCAATTCAATCAAAATACATCGTATTTACAATCGCTTTGAGTCATATCATACGGCGATCAAAGGCCGAGGTGAAGAACTTGAATTTTAAGGTCGAAGACCGTAGAGGTCGGACTTTATACCCCAAACAGCAGAGAAAGAGTAAATGGCTAGACAGTGCATTGCAATTACAAGGACATGCCACGATGCATTTATAAGATGTTTGTACGACTTCTTTCTTTACAACTGCTCATGCGGCAGTGAGTATATATATATATATATATATATATATATATATATATATATATATATATATATGTGTTATATATAGATATAGATATATATATATATATATATTATTTACATTTGAATGCTGTTATACGTGTAGAGTAGCTACGGTTCGTAGGTAAATACTGTGAGGTTTTGAAATCCCATTCGACATAATATCACTCAACCACACTCGTCTTCTATTTGTTCCAGTAGAAAGTTTAGTGAGTTCCTCTAGTTTTCCTGAGCAATAGACGCTGAACTTTTTCAGACAATGGTGGCACTTCTAACAAGCAGCCCTAATGACACGACTTTTTCGAAACGTCTTGAGCAGTTTTCAGCATTATGTATCCTACACTCGTATAGCGAAATGACCGAAACAGCAGGTGCAAAATTGAGAAAACCATTTCCTGTTGAATTTAGTCGACATTCTGGCATCAACGGTGGCAACTCGTGCCCGTTGAAGACGACTAGCTCGAACTTCTCACTTGTACATGATGCTTGTGCTCACTCGATCTCACTCTGTGTTGTACAGGATTGGTCAATGCATGCTACAAAACGTATGTGCACTGTATTTCACTTTTGTGGGTTATGTGGAGAGACTGCAGTGACATAGTTGATAACATGTACATATGAGTGCTCCATCAAGTACATGTTCCGCATATATGTATGGCTAAACTCAAATATACGCACAAAAGCGTCCATGACAGCCACAACTTTTCCGACAACAGCAACAAATGTTCTGCCAGCAACAGGTGGCAACCAGCACCCAGAGCAGCCGTTGTACTAGCCGCAAAATAAACAGCAGCAGCACCACCAACAAAGCAATTGACGACGGCAATTCTAGCTTCTTTCGTTGGGTGAGGTATTGCACCCTCAGCATTGAATCTGAGAATATAGGCGCTGCAAAGATTTACAGCAGTAGCACCACTTGGCAGCGAAAGGTGACCCCATCAAAGTAACTTCATCTTCTCTCCGTAACATCTGTGCACAACGTGTCCATTTTATTTTTGAGCGGCATCCCACCCTTTGGCAGGAGCAGCACCAACACAACATCGACTTCCATGATAGCGAGAAAAGGAATTAGCTTCGGATGTAAGAGACTCACACCAAAACTAGCATGTTTCGTAGTTCCAGGTGGGTCAACTGGAAAGTTTGCTTGAATGATCAAATTTTTTAACACCAACGAAAGAAAAAGCAACAGCAGCGACAGAGTTGATGTGCGAGGCTGCAATGATGGCATAAGGGATTGTCAAAAAAAGCAAGAAATGTGTTTGAAAATTGTAAATTTGTGTGTAAGTTGTACAACTACGTACAGAAAATGAAGGCGAAACAATATATACATTCTGGTTGAAATCCTTTTGAATAATTAGGTAAACAGTTACCAGATTTACCGAAGAAGAAAAAAAAAAAGCCACAAAAACGAAAGGGTGCCCAATGGACTGTCGCAAAACAAATGTTTCAAATGAATTGTACCTTCTACCTATATGAGCACTGTCATAGCAGCGACCCAAGACGCTCCATGTAGCCCCGTACCACTTTTCATTTTCGTTGAGAATTTCTTGTATTTACTGCCGTATTTCGCAGAATATATCAGATGGTTGATATGCATTGCGCACTATCCCTTACAAAAAATTGCAACAAAACCCTGTACATTTGTCTCGAAAACTCTGAGCAAACATACCATAGTGTATACACATACATATGCATAATGTCATGTACATACACGAGGTAATATATATATATATATATACGTCTATATCTACGTGTAAGTATAGAGTATTGCCAGATGTATCCCTGAGGGATTTTATAATGGAGTCAATCAGCAACAAAACTACGAACCATACCCTCTCATGTATATATATCTTAATATTTTTCTAAGTTGATCCAGCAGCGGCTTTGGCAGCTTTTCCTCCGGCTCGCATTTTGGCAAACGTTTTCACGTATTTGCGGCAAGTGTCGGCACAAACGGTGTACATACACCAGACGAGGGTGAGCAAACTGATAGCAAAAATGATCCACCAAACAATCATTTCTCCGCTACTGATTCGAAGAGGCAGAGAAGCGACTCCCCTGCGTTTTTGCACAGTACAAGGAGGCGAAAGCAGCACTTGACTGGCGCCCCAACGAAGCGTGGTGCTAGTAGCGCCAGGTGAGACCTCCCAGCCTTCATTACACTGGCATGTAACTGTGCCACTGCCTTTTCCAGGTGCAAACTTACACACACCGTTTCCACATGGATTTGCAGCGGCATTTGAACAAGGATTGCTTTCTCTTTCGCAGTTGTCCCCCGTAAAAAAGTCGCCACAGGTGCACCGGAAATAGGGCGGCACGTCGGTGTCTGTACACTCCCCCATACCGCACAGAGCCGCTGCACAGGTCAAACTGTCACCATATTGTTTCTTCAAGCCGCAGTCGGTTCCACACAGAGAGGCTTGTTCATTACACAGCGCGCCTTTCCACGGAAGATCACACACACAAACTTCCAGGCCGTTATAAGCAAAGCACTGGCCGTTCACGCAGACAGTCGTAGTCACTGCAGGGTCACAGGCTGCTCCCGAAACTGAAAGAAGCATTTGTTGCTTCTGAAGCACCATCATAAGGAGCAAGAAGAGCAGCAGCAGGCGAGTGCCTTTCCAAACGCAGAAGCAGCAACTACTCAGTGCGTTATCAAGTGGCATTTTGGAATGAAAAATTTGTCTTTTTTTGTGATCAGGAGGCTCTTGGCTGTGCTCTTGGCGACTGCTGGTGAAGAACAAGCTCAGCAACTGCTGCTTTTGCTCGATGACGGCGATGCTTCGTAGGAATGAATGCTGCTGTTCACGTACTTGTTGATCTTGTGCAAGTGGACGCTGCTCATCTAGCTTCCGGTGCTGCAGTTCAAATGGAAGCAACTGTGGTTGCACTTTATACAGAGAGGATTCTTGCTGTTCGAGTAGGTGCTGTTGGTGCAGGTTTTCGGCTTCGACCTGCAGGTCCTTCTGATGGCGTCGATCAAACTTCAAAGCAAGCTGTGAGCGCTGCCCTCTACAAGGCTGCCGCTGCTGCAGCAGCGGCTTCTTGTTCATCATTTTGATGGCTAAGAGATTGCTGATGAGCTCTTCGCTGCTGTTGCTCCTACAGCGACAATGCTTGTGTTTGATAAGGCTCAACAACGAGCATCAAATGTGGTGCTGCTACAATTACGGCTGCTGCTTTTCTGACTGATTCGGGAATGGTGGTGATGCTGCACTTGCTGTCGCCACATGCAATTTTACGCGATAAAATTGGCAAAGTACTCGAAATTCGACGTTTGCAGGACATCTGAAATACAAAAAATATCCCATATTAGCATCTTTGCTGTTGCAGCGAAACTGCTGCTGCCGCTCGTGCTGCTGCCTGTCGCGACATTGCCGGCCCTGCTACAATATCACAAGACTTAAGGAGAAGTCTCAGGATGTCGCGTATGCAATTTTTTGAGGATACGGTTCCTCGTGCGCTCAATTACATGTATACCACATTTTGCAAGGAACAGATGTAAGCATACATCATGTTTTACAGAGAGCACCACATGCACACATGCACCACACAGATATGGATCTGAACGCTAGACGCAGATACATTATATACATACAGACTGAGAGCGGTCAACGCCCAGAAACCTGGTTCAATATGTCAACATTCCAACATATATATTTACATCCTGATTCACACATGTAATATGAAGACTTATATAGATTTCCTTAAATCACTGAAGCTGCTGAAATTGGCAGCTCTGTAGGCTCTTCCCGGTATTCACTCCACTCATACACCAGAATTTCTACAAGCGTGCACTCGCTTATAAACGAAGAGAGCTAAACATCATCGGAACGAAAAAAGAGAAGTCGCTTCTGCTATCGCTAGAGTGACCAAGCATCTAGTGTTCACGCACGTCGCAATACAGCAGCCGCGCAGAGCACCCCCTGCGTACATGTGAATTCACGATTATTTCTTCACGCTTCTACAGGGTGGATGGAGGCAATTAGATATTGGTTTTCTTGCAAAAGTTTCAGTTATGTTAGGTACCGCGTAATCCCCCAAAAAATTTATTTATCTATCGCATCACTGAACTCTGTGACTCTACAAACTCAGAAGGTATTGTACTATATCAGCACCTAGTTAGGCTCATTTCTGGACCTCCTAAGTACGTAAAGAAGAAGAAAAAAATTAGATCCGCTACAGATTGAGGGCAGCAAGCAGCAGCTATAAAGATAAACGAGTCTTCCCTGGTACAGGAACACCAGGAAATCTACAAGCATCAGTATACGAAACTAACAGGAAAACTCACCATATCTACTGACATAGGTCTTCCTCTAGGCGCCAGCAACCCGTGTGAATCGAATAGCAGCAGCTACACTGATAGCGCTGGCGCCATAGCTTCGGCTGTAGCTGCTGCCCTGCCCTTATGATGACTGTTGGTTATTTTTTTGCTGACAGTTCCACCTTTATATGCTTACACGTACATATATATGTATACACATGTGTACATAATTGAGTATGGAAGGAAAAGAAAGAAGAAAAATTTATCATCAGCAGCAACAGTAAGAGCATCGAAGACGCATCAACCTGTGCCGCAATACCAGCACCGCTTCAATCAACAACAAACACTAATATCAATCACCTTGCGTGAGCAGACAAAGAAGCAGCAACAGCTGAAGGAAGGAGCAAAATGTACGAGAAGCAACTCTTCAGAAAGTACAGGAAGGGAAGGGAGCTTCATGCTGGAAGGCACGAGGAACAAAAATGCACAAGAGCAGTGCCAAAAATCGAAGTAGAAAAACCTAGTGCTTTTGCTTGTGTTGCTGAACTGTCTCTATTCTGTTGATGCAGGGCTACTTTGAAACGGCTAAACCCTGTACGAACTTAGTATGCGTCATATACAAGTTGGTGGTGCTACTGCTGGCGTTGCTACTACCGCTTTTTTTCCTTTCTCCAACAGCTGCTGCTTGCGCATAGATATATACATATATATATATATATATATATACATATATATATACACGCTAGGACCGATTGACATAGACGAAAGGTTATTTGCGGTGGCGGCAGCCGCACCTGACCTGATCTGACGTAACTTTTCACCGAATCGGTAATGCAATCACATTCACGCCAGTTTTCCGCAAAGCTTGATCACTTTGGAGGAAATGTAGCATAAAAACTGGTTCAGATACATTATACATATATAATATATACATATAAATTTATATTCAAAAATAGTAATTGAAATGCGCTGATTGGTAATCAACCGCAGCGACCATCACCTCAGCACGAGAAAATCATGACCGTAGTGCTTGGAATAGGTCAGTACCTTTGTGCTCCTCCCATTCCCTTTGATTCTCCCAGATAATATGTACAATGTATGCGTTCTGAATAAGATACAATAGATACTTTTACACAGAATGAATCCGCAAGCAGAAAAAAAAGGCAGAAGCAGGCGTCATTTCAAGAGTCGTCAATAAAACCAGCTGCAGCAGCAGAGCAGCAGTGCTAAACGGTACATAGGACGGCTCTGGCTATATTCACACATAACCAAACTGCAGCATTTTGAAAATAGCTTATAATCGTTTGAGCGACAGATGCAGACAGAAAGACTGAATTTAAAATCGGAATTCTTAAGCAGAGAACATCATACGATACGAGGGCGCAACAGGAAAAGTAAGGAGGATTATCTAAATAAATAAAGATACATATACATAGATAAAAGTTCAGAAGGCAATATGCCTATATCAACGTATATTTATATTTATATATAATTAGTATATAAGTATATATATAGTGGCCTTGGTCCCATGATGTACAAACAAGCTCGTCAGCGTCTCTGGGGCAAAAATTGTGTAAAAGCACTAGTGTGAAGTGCTTCCAAGCCGAGAGAAAGAAGAAAAAAAGAAGATTTTGGAAAGTACAGAAGACCCAATAGAGGTGAAGCACACACATAGAGGCAGAAAGACAAAACTTTACGATTACGAGCGGATATGAATATGAACAAGAAAATCAACGCTTTCAACCATGTGTTTTTATAAAACTGAAAATCAATCCACCTAGAAGATTCGAAATAAGGAAAAAAGTGGACAAAGCGGAGGTAAAAATCTATGGTGAAATTTTACCGCATAAAACTGCTCGGTAAGGCAGCTTGTGCAGCTAACCTTCCGTGGCCGTCTAATCGATCAGACTTGCACAGAACCATATACGATTTTAATCATATAAATATATTTATATCTCTGCAGTTCAATGTGTTTAGTTAAGGCGCATACCTGGATGTCTGTTTGCTTGTTTACATGAACGGGATTACGATGTATAAAGCTAAATAGAGAGAGCCAAGCTGCCCGCTTTTCCTATTTTACCGTCTCATTTCTCCGAAGTTGTGAACTCGCATTTTTTTAATGCAAGTGCCCATCTATTGTGTATGCGGGTTGATAATTGTGGAATGAGGTTGAAAAGCCAATAAGTCAGCACGGCACGAAAAGGCGCTTGAGAATCAGACGTATTCGTAGGCCCTGCTTAGCTTAAAGGGTGAGCTTTTTTTTCCTAAAAAAAGAAATAAATATATATATATATATATATGCTTGTAGATACACAGCAGCTTTTCAAATTCATCTATTATATGTGTGGTCGAACGTATTTGGCTCACTCGAACTAACATAGCAGTCTTTTCGCAGCTTTCCAATTTCGTAGTTCCATATGTGTTGTCAATTTCTTTGTCTAACATAAAATACCGGTCAGCCTAATAATTTGAATATCTCTGGTATACTTCGCAGATTAGAATCCAGACCCCCTTGCCAATTTCTCAGCTATTTCAGTTTCTTTTTCCTCTGCTTATGCCTCCTTAAATTACATGTATTTGTGCATGTGTGATCTGCCGGACTTCTATACATTTATTCTCTTTTGTGCACTTTCCATTAAATCGATAAATGCATATAAATACATACATAGTTAAAGAGCGAGAGACTGAGTGTGGTGTACGCATTTTCTCATGTCTCGCCATAATCTGGCGTAGCAGAGCACTCACCTCCGTTGCTTCAAAACTCTATGAGGAAAAATCTTAGTTACACAGTAAAATCTCCCTGGAATTGAAGGGTGTTTTTTTTCAATGTCAAAAGACAGCCAGCGTCTAATCAAATGTTTGGCATTAACGATATTCTCTGAGAAGTTTTTGCAGATTGTAATCTTAAAGTATAAGCCTCAAATGATGAAGCCTCGAATATTGATAAACTTCGAGTAAAACAAAATATATATATATATATATATATATATATGTCTGCGTAGTAAAGATATACTGCACTAGCTCAACCCTCTCTTCATAATCCACTTCTTCTGTCTCAAGAACAATGCCAGAATAGATAAACAATAATTTTGTGCATTTATACATACATATGTATATACCATACGCATGCAGGTAGCAATATATCCTTTCATTCTCATCTACATTCTGTGCTCGTGTGTTTCTTATCTTGTGACCGAGCGCGGCGAACGAAACGAGAATTCTGCATATATATATATATATATATATATATATATATATATATATATATATGTATTTATGTTTACTTAGAAAACTACGTGCATTGTGACTCATGCGTGTTGAACAGATGCGGAAAGCATTTAAGAGCCGCACATACAGTCATGAGATGAGATTTACACCGCGCAACGTATACCAGCTTACAAGCGAGAATGAAGCCTAGTTGTTGAAAACTGACTAACAAGAAGCTCGTTAGCGCATAATTCAAGTTTAACAGAGAGCCAGGGTGAACAAGTGTGAAAATTTTGAAGAACGCTCTTTTACTCAAGTTTATGAATTAGCAGTTACCACATCGTGAGGTTCACTCTACGGCAGCGGTAGCAGACACGCCCTTCAATAGCACCTATGCCAGCAGCACAAGCTCTAGGCGTTGCTGAAGCGCTGAAGGAAGGCGCTCCACATAACCCGCATTGTCGAGAACAGATATATATTGTTCCAAAAATCTTTATACATTCCCCTTCTACCACTAAAATAAAATAAGTGATTTACATCGCACTTGTTAGGTCAAGTGGGAGAAACCACATTATTCAATGTTACAAAATTATACCTGAAATTTATAATGTATAGGTACAAACGTGTATATGTAAGTGCATATATATATATATATATATATATATATATATATATATATATATATGGTGTTCCTGTTCTGTCAATTTTGTCTTGTAGAATGTCATATGTGACGATCTTATGTGGCTGCGATATACTTCCAGTTGTGATATAAGCACTTCGATTCTGGATCTCCTCTCATCACACTATATGTGCGGATTTTTTAACTGCATGCTGGTTCAGAATGCTGAAGTTTCGAGTCCCTCATTACGACAATGGCACCAATACTGCGGGAAAATACTAGCTTTGCATCCACCCACATTTCTAAGTACAGCCCTAATTTTGGAAGCTAATTTTGATCCAAATCCACTCATATGTGGCTGCACGGTAGCGTTAATCTACATTATAGAAAACTTTTCCATTTCCGATTGTATCGCATTCATGACAGAGCTTCAAATGAAAGGTTTCCTTGCAAGAGGAAATTCCATCATGAATGACAGAATGATCGATAACTTTTTTTCGACAACTTCGGCAAACAAAGAGCTTTCTGTATATATTAGATGGGAAGGATCTACTAGATACTTTATTACAATATGATTGTTAAACCGTTTCAAATACAGGAAAAGGTAGGTTTTACCTGGCTGTATTGTGTTTTAAACGTTTCAAAGGTAGTTTACAACGAAAACAATTCAGTCATCCTGTCATTAGCATTTTTTCGAAGCGATTTGAAAATCAGCTTCGAGTTCAATGTCTTTGACCACGAAAAACTTTTCAAGCGTTTTTTCAAAATCCTCAGGATGCATAAGAGAGATTAACAGCGGACTCGTGAAAAACCTCACTTCATCTGGAAAGCCTGCGCTGGAAAAGTCAGGCGTCATGCTGTGCAATCGTGAGGCTGCGAGGCTATAAATGTACGTATTTGTATCTCCTGCAAAAGTCGCGCAGACAAATACACACTGTATGGGCTTGTTGTATCTTGTTGTGTACTCTCGATGTCCAGGCATAGATATATTTTATTTTGGTGTAAAAGTCCCTTACATACACTGAGACACCTTTTACAAAAACGAGATGCAACATGCACAGTAGTGTGAATACAACAATGCAGCTCCAACGTACATTTTATGAAAAATTTTCAGAATTTGGATATTTATTCAAATTATAATTGGATTTATTGATAACATGCAATAGCGCCAGAATGCATATGTCTTATTCTTCGCTGCAGGAAAAGGGTTGACAGCGTGACTGCCGCAGCAGCAGCAGCAACAGCAATGCATCCATACTATATGTATATATATACGCAAATATATATATATATATATATATATATATATATATGCATATATGTGTCTATGCATGCAATTGAACACTTGTATACCAGTACAAACTGAGCTATATATATATATATATATCTATATATATATATATGTAAAGTAATATGCGCATAAATGCGAATATGTATGTGCATGTAATATATGTAGGTAGAATAAAGCATGCGCTAACACAAAAAAACGTTAAACATGCTTTTCCAGCACAGTGTATGAAACCCGTGTACTTGCTGATATCACAAAATTGCAATTATGAGGACTCAGAGGGTTAGCAAGCAATACAGACAATGAGATTTAACCTTCCATTGCATCTGTAATGTTAGTATATGTATATATACCTGGTTTAAACCTGTATCTGAAGCTGCTGGTTCGTGCACGCAATCCGTCTGCTATTCATAGTATTGAAAGACCGTCCAAGAATATGATGTCTAGCTGTTGCAGAAACATACTCTGTCGCATGTTTCCAAACAGGTAGTGAGGCTTATAGATTAGCGTACTAGTGTGCAAGTGTCTGCTTTTCTTATGTAGATACATATATACGTATGTACATGTAATGATGCACAAATAGATGTGTTCTCATTACGCTACAATATCAGAAAATATTTCTATATATACAATATATATATGTATATATGTATATAGATGAGACTTCAGTGTGGTTACCATTAGGTGGGTCGGTGAAAATTATTCGTGTACAGATAAAGCACAAATCCTTGAAGTAACGCAAACAATAACCACCAACAAAAGTTTCGCATGCAGTTGTAGAGGAAATTTAGGCGTAAACAACCCACCGTCTCTCTTTTTACCAGGCAGCTGGCCTTGTCTGGCACAGCAACTTTGAGGAAAAAGCAGTTCTCTATAGCGACAGCCGTGTGAAGAAAAACTTCCGCTTTCTTCCAAAAACTCTTTGGATAAACTGTCTGCTTCAGGCAATTCCCAATTTTCAGCTGCTGTTAATTCGCTATAGGATCAAAACCGAATACACATATATCCGAAACACTTATACTTCTGGTGTTTGCTAGGTTGAGAAGAACTACATGCTCCATCACAGTTAGTTGTTTGATAATGGGCCCAGCAATGCTTCCTTACATGTATTTGCCCACGTGGGCACCATATCAAAGTCCACCTATACAAGTCTATAAAAATGTAGATGCTAAATGAGTATATACGTAAATATATGCATAGAAATATATATATATATATTTATTTATTTATTTATTCATTTATGCAAATATGCAGCAATATGTGCATATATACGCGGATTCGAAGTAATTCTAGTTATGAGGCATCACAGCCAGAATAAACCAAAAATGGTCAAATATCACTGCCTTCAAGTAGCCACTTCAAACAGAGTCTACCGAGATACATATAGATATATATATATATATACATATATATATCACATATATATAAGCTACCACCCGTACTGTTTCATGCGGCTTTATTATTTGCCGAGAATGAATTCAGCCAGCAGCAGCTCGCTCTCAACAGCAATGTAAGTAGTCCTTCACTGCATGCACAATCACCGATAGAAGAAAACACCTAACATATATGTAAACAATGAAGATGTAGATACTCCCCCCCGTATACGTTCGTGTTTGTTCTTGCATACACATTGGTACATGATTATATGCGCAAATGCTATACACATATATATATATATTTATATGTATACATAAATGTAATCAAGTAAATTCTTATGTACCTTAGCATATACTTATATGGTTAGAAAATTGCTTTAGTTGTTTGCGTTCATGTTTGAACAGTCGCAACGGTGCAACAGAAAGAGAGCCAATAGAGCCCGATCAGTATTTTGAGCAGTGCGTCTTGTGTTGGTGTCTTTCAAAAGCTGACTCACTAGTAGGAAAAAAAAAACAAACAGGTTAGTTTCTCAAGTTCATATATACCTAGCTGTGTATGTATGTAGTTGGATTCATGCATTTTTAGCTGTACATGTATTCATACTCTTGCAGAGGACAGACTTCATACTATAATTGTAGATTGCGTACTGAGTCAAAACAGGTACGTGCTGCCGTTATACCGAAAGAAGTCCACGACCATGAGCACTTAAAAAGTATATATATATATATATCGCATTTATATACAGGAAGGATTTGCACGAACGTATCCATATATCTGAATAGCTATTTGTATATACAAATCGATCGACACATATTTATAACCAGTTATGAACAAAGTCCAATGCATACTACACGTGCTTTACGACGATTACGTATGTGCAGGGGTTATTCTAAAACGAATTCTATGCGATAGGAAATATATATATATATATATATATATATATATATATATATTATAGACAGGTACAACTTTATACTTTCTCGTAAAACCGTGTATATTAAACTTGTGTTAAAGTAGGTTATGCGTATATTCCCATGTAATCTTATGAACCTCAGTTCGCTCACAAGTAAAAAATCTCACTGCCTTTATCTACAAATTGATATCTATATCTACATATTTCTACACCATATTATACATTTGCCTACATACGTACAATACTTTGGTGGTATTTCACACAGAAACCCAGGGTAAAAATCGTGCATATATTTATATGCACTACGCAAGATAGTAATGCACATATGTAGACTGTGATTACCAGTTCAACTGAGTGAGTCAACGCATGTACTTTAACGATGGCTGCAATATGTAGATTCCGCGCTGTCACCTGCGTGAATGAATATGTTGCGATATATGCTAACGTATATATATATATATATATATATATATATATATATATACGTAGTATAACTTAAGCCACCCTATGTACGTGCATATATGTATATATATATGTATATATATATATATATATATATATATATTTATATTTGTATGTATCAGATTACTCATACCTATATGTAAAGTTTAAACATACATATATGTATACATATATATATATATATATATATATATATATATATATATTCAGCTATCTATACCATATGTACATGGCCAAATATATATATATATATATATATATATATATATATATATACGTATATTTCTGGTAATCCAGAAAAAGATTTATAGTATGTGTGTGGTCCGTATGTGTGAGAGCGAGATATTGACTGTGCTGTTGCTGCGTTTGTTACCTGCGACAAACTTTGATGCTTAAAAGTCTTCGCATACTCCGGGCCAGTGTTGGACGCAGTCCTTTGATGCATATATCATCTTTTTCTTCTTCACTTTCAAAGCACCACGCGTGTACTCCTGCAGCAGATCCACCGGCATGAAAATATTATATACGCATACACCACACACGCACTACATATACAGACATATGTTCGTAGAATTCTGGAGAGCCAATATATATAGGTGAAGGTGGGTGTGAAGACTAAAATTTTTTTTTTTGTACGTATATATATATATATATATATATATATATATATATGAGAGGAGCGCACAACGGTGTCTGAAAAGGAAATGAAACCAAGAGCTTGTGGGTATCTGTTTATATATAAGTATATATATATATATATATGTATACATATATATATGTATATATATGCACATAAGTAGACGTACATATATATTCTTTGACACATCCTAACGCTACATGTCCATAAAAAAATCAAATGTCGACCTGCAAGTTCTGACTCTTTCTGCTTCACCTTTTCGCCCTCAAGTACAAGCACAAGTATCTACTAGACATAAAATTACGTACAGCGTATACACATATATGTGTATATATATATACATATATAAATGTATACATATACTTATAGAGACGGGGAAATAGACAGATAAAGAAAGAGATATGCTAGCATGTTAGACATGTGGGTGCACATTGAATACGTACGTGTACATGAACATTCAATACATATGTGTATTTACATAATTTTATACGTATATATTTAGGCGCTATGGTTCAGAGAAGGAAATTTTGTTCTTTCACGTAGAAAAAGAGTCTGTTTGTAACAGAAAAACCATGATACGTGAGGTACTGATCTTGAGTAGCCAGTATTCTAATGCTACGCTTGATCCATGAAAAGATGTATATATATGGTTCTAAACAAACTGTATACGTGAACAACAGTATTTCTGATTGCATATGTATGTCTGCTTTGAGGGCTTGCAATCATTCGCCGACACCTCCAAAGCGAGTTCTAATCTTGAAGAACTAAAGCTACGGAAGCGTAGTTATATTTTTACAGACATTGAGAATTCTTTACTATCTAGAAAGTTAGATATGTATGATCTATCTCTCTCTATATATATATATATATACATGTATATATATATAGAGAGAGAGAAACCTACACATATGTATATATGTGCATATATATATATATATATATATATATATATATATATATATATCGAGTTTTCCGCTTTTCAGCAGAGCAAGAAAAAAAGTCGCTTCACACAAAAAAGAGGTGGGACGGCCACCGGGAAACGGATGTATGGAATCAGGTTTTTGCCCCTACATCATGTTGATTGAGACACATGCATGCATAATATACATAATGGTCTGCTTAAAACTATGTGTACATGTTTAGATATGTACTGCAATAGAGAGCAGAGTTGAAGCAGCTGAAATTCCGCCAGACGTTTCACATATATATATATAGATATATATATATATATATATATATATATATATATATATATATAACTGAGGGGTGATCTAGAAAATGTCCATGAATATATATATATATATATATATATATATATATATATATATCTGAACAGGTGCTCTGGACAAGGAGGCCATAAACATATATGTTTGAGCAGACGATCTGAAGGAGGGAATATTGGTCATTTTACGAGTAGATAAGAGAGCAGCAGCCAATGTGTGAAGAAGGTCATTTTCAATTGAAATAAATTTTGAGTAAAACGTTGCTGGTTGCCCACGAGACGCTGCACGTTCCCCCTTTAACGGCACTGCAAGCGCCTGCAGCAGCCGTGTGAAAGTCAACTGCCGAAGTCTGAAGTCATCGTAGCAAAATATACACGTACACAAAGAGTTTTTTATATAAATAAATATATATATATATATACATATATAAGCGCTTGTAAGCACAATCCATATATTCGTGTCTTGTGTAAGCTTGAGTTTTGTCAGAAAACCAGACACACGCTCCTAGAAAATTTGGCTATTTGATACAAGAGGATGCTAATAGTGATAAGTTGGCATGCAGCCAAGCAACGGTGTTTCCTTCGTCTTTCACTTCATAATAGGTAAAATCGAGCAGGCAGCTTTGCACGCAAATATGTCAAAGTATACGTGTCTACACATAATATATATCTATGTAAAGTACAGCATTCAATTGCACGAACAGCTGAAAAGTTTTAAGAAGTGCGCCAGGTCTCTTGAACCATGCCAACGTTCTGCCAACGTGACATATATTTCATGTGTGGAATTCTACACTTACACTTTACTAATACACATATACATAAAATGTATACGTATATATATATATATACACTGAGTATGTAAAGAGGAGAAGTCTAAAGCAGCAAAAAGACTTCACCTCCTTCTTATATGCCGAAGCTTCAACAGAAAGGAAAAACTGCATATCCGTACGTATATATGTCGGTTATATGTGTATAAATTCACATTTATATTATTCACTTATGTACACGTTAGAGTGCTCAACCTTGATAACCTATTTCTCCGTTTACGCTGAAACACATAGTTTTTTTCTGGTTTATGAGGTGTTATGTCAACTTTGATAGGCACGATTGGGTGGGTGCAGTCAAGCCTTATATATTCAGTTATGTCTAATCATGAAGGCGCATCAAACTACCGCAGCCTGTTGCTACGAAGATATACAAACAAGTATATAAGAAATGAAGCGCTCTGTGAAAAAAAGAAGAAGTCAACAACTTTGCCTTAATTCTTTCCATATACATGTATATTCACACAGATAGATATGCACGCAAACCGAAAACTTGTACACGCGTTCAATTTCTCACAATAAAAGATAATGAAGCCTAAGCACAAAAAAGCATTACATATACCAATATGTAATGCATGAATATATATATATATATATATATATATATATATATATATATGCATGGAACATGTGCGCAATTGCAGTTTTAGCAAGTATGTACAACACATATCTTTGTCTATATATATAAATATATATATATATATATATGGATGAATGGAATCATCGTCACATTCTGCAGTGTTCACAGGGTTGTCCACCTATTGAGAAAAGGAGCTTTTCGCTGAACAGAAAGAACAATGAGAGCCTTTGCACGAAAAGCTCCGTATTTTCTGTAAAGACAGACTAGTCGAGAAGAGAGAGAAAGGACTGTTCCTCCAGCTAGAAGTTCCTCAAATGCGACATCTCCTCGATTATAGAGAGAAATAAAAGAAGATTGCTGTTGCTGCTGGTTGAATGCTTGGCCACAAGGAAAGTCTTTGGAAAACAGAGCGGCCAAAACTAAAGGCGACTTTGCTGCCTCTACAAGAAGATCTCCGGAGTCTGCAGCGATAATGTATCAGATATACACGCTACGAAAGCGTGACAGTGTGCAACTCTGCCTTGCAATGCAGTACAGATGTTGAAAGAGCTGAATTCATTTTCAACCAAACATGAAGAATGTGCGAAATCACCGTGAAACACATCAAGCAGACGTCTAAATGTGGAGATCGTAGATGCATTCATATATTTATATATATAAATATATATGTGTATGAATGGAATGGTTTTTTTGGTATACGAAGGAAAAGAAAGGCAAATCGAAAGCAAGACGCGTATGTATGTGCTTGTGTGAGTGTATGCGCGTATGCGTGTGTGTGTGTGTGTGTGTATTCGTGTGATGAGACGTATTTACACCCAGCATACAAGGTTTTTTATCTGTATAAAGCATGGGGGGATAAAAAATGTGTGGAAAATTGCATGTGTAGATAGAACGGCAGCTGAACTCAGCAGCTGCTCATCTAGTGCCTTGCGCGAGCCTTTTAACGTCTCGCAGTACATGCTAGATCTAAAGTGCTAGACGCTGAAAGGCCCCAAGAATTCACATACTCTCTAGATACCTTCAGGACCTTGAATGCAGCTCATACAAATGTCGGTGGGTCCAGAAAACTCACCTTTCCACACCCTTTCTGGACCTAATACATCACCGCATATATATATAATATATATATATATACATATAAAAAAAAAAAAGGTATTGAAACAGTAAATGTTACAAATACCTGTACATATACATGTATATATGTAAAAATACGTGATTGTCTGGTTCTTTCTTTGGAATACTGCGAAGCCTGCAAGTAGCAGATGATGTAGATCTTTTCAAGTGTAATCAAAGCTGACTTGTTACAGATAGTACATCTCCTTTCTTGAAACTTATATGTGCATATATATAAAGATATATGTATTTACGTATGTTTGTGGTCTGTCGTAAAAGCCTAGGTTATATCGAACCTTGTATTTGCATGTACACACAGATAAACACGTTACAGTAGTCACGTATATGCTAGGCTTGAATATATATCGAATGGGTATATACATAAACTTATACGGGGTTACCTATTGTATCTGCCCCGATTAGGGGACGTGGAGGCGTACAAGTAGTGCTTGCTAAAGATTCTTTTATATAAGTATATCTGTCTCTTCCTTTATCAACGATGAAAAATGTGAGTTTGTTCAGCAAGCCCCTAACAAATTTGAGTGTCGGCTTCAAGCGCTTCCCCATTGTAGAAAAAATCGACTCGAGCGTAAGCAATTCGCCTGATTGTACACAAACGAAACGCCAAAACAAAACCTTGACAGCTGTATAGTTTACATGTATGTATCAATCGCTTTGTGCTGTGCTGTGCTGTGTATGTACTCTTTTATACTATCCCTGTGACTTATACACCCTTCATACTGTAGCTCCTGGTGCTAACCCTATGTTCTCTCTGTCTCAGTGCTACTGCAGTCAAAAATATCCCCGTTGCTCGTTCCTTACCCCTGCAACGGTTGGTGTACACTTAATGATGAATTCTGCTAGTGATTCTAAACTTTGAAAGCACGTCGCCTCTTTTACTACTAGTCTACTCACGAAGTCTAATTCTGCTCTTGCTCACGTGCACGTGCATGCCCCCTTCCTTTTCGTGCCATGATTTGAGCTTCCGCTGTGCTTGCTGCAGCTGCTTCTATTCTCCCTTGATTTCTGCGAACGCTACTGCTGTGCATGGGCCCTCGCTGCCAATGTTTGCCGCTGCTGGCACTACTCGAAGTATCATATATACTGCTGCTACAGGTCGTCGTTGTCATAGTTGTTTTCCCCGATCTATGGCTGCAGATACAGATTCCTATATCACATAAATACGTAAACCACATTATATATTGTACAGACCACCCCAAGCAGAAACAAACCAGTTCTCAATGAAATATAGAACTATATATGGTATTCGATTCCCACGTTGACTGCTGGTGATAGACGTATTGCAAAAGTTCCCATTGCTCTTTGTATTCCTCTCTCGCATGCGTCCTTTCCGCCATTGTTGCTGCTGTTGTTGTGACTGCACACCTCTCTCCACGAGTACGGCTACAGCTGTTGCTGCCATCCTTCTCTTACCGGCTCTACTACTAGGAATACATAGCTATTCCTGCAACCACTATTACTACTGCTACAATTAGTAACACCTCATCATCTAGTACTACTAAATCTATTAGTATCTATACGATTACAACAACAACTACTACTACTACTATTGCTACTACAGATAATACTGTTGCGTCTGCTGCACCCTGTGTGGCTGCATGGGATTTTTTTTATACTTCTGCTATTGGTGCAAGCATGCTCTCATTGTCACTGCTTTTGCTACCCGTGCTGCTTCTGCTGCTGTCATTGCCCTGACCATTTCGATGCTGTTAATGAATTTATTGCTTTTGCTACTTTCTTGCTTTCGTGGCTTTTGCTATTTTTGTTCCTTCTGCTACCTTCGTTGCTTCTGTTGCGCTGCTGTACAGCTCTTTCTTGTGCATTGGCTGCCACTGTAAACGGAGCTTTGGCGGGTTTTGCAGCTTCTGCTGAACTGTTTTTTGGCTGTTTACGCATACTCGCGGGCCGCTGCTGAGGCTGCTCTTCGGGCGTGTAATAAAGAGATGTTTATAGAAGAAGAAGAAGAAGAAGAAGAAGAAGAAGAAGAAAAGAATCAATTCTTTGCTGAGTCTTCGAGAGATCGAGATTGAAGAATTTCGAAGAGCATACGACACCGGATATTCGTACACAACTGCCCACTCATGGACAGAGACACACTGCAACGGTACACACAAGCGTAACAAGTACAAGTTGAGTTTGTCATTTTTTTGGGGCCTGTACATGTAGAATTATTCAACTGATAACTGATTAAGTAAATAAATAAGTATATATATATATATATATATATATATATATATATATATATATATATGTAATCACCACACGTCTACGTCTACTGTATGAGAAGAGCTTACAAGTTTTATATTTGTCGATTCAGGAATACACATATACATATATATGTACACATGTATATGAATGTTTTTAGATACGTGTTGCATCCCCGCAAGCACTTTCCTTCTGCTGCTTCACGGTATGTCGGTATGGAGATTGTTACCAAGCATAGCAGCAATAATCGCAGCTTGCAGGGTGATAGAAGGTTGCTGATAACAGCACTCTAGCAACTCCTCAATTCTCAGGCAAGAAAAAACATCTGATAGATTGATATCATCCAGTATACATGCCACTAGATATCCTCGGAGACGGTCACACCGCTTGCGTAAACCAGGAGGAGCAGCACCACTTGCCCCAACTGTAAGAGCCGCTTCTGGAGCGGCAGCACTAGCAAATGCTCCTAGACCACAAATGCTCCTAGACCAATCTCCGCATTACTAGCTGCTTTTTCGTCTTCTCCATTATCGATTCGTTCTGATTTTTCTGTCCCTGCTGAGGCCCCATTTGTAGCTGCAGCGGCTGCTGCGGCAATAGTTCCAGCAGCAGGAGCATTAGAGGCAGTAGCAGCAGCGGCAGCAGCAGTGCAGAGGTGGAAACGTCCAGCGTTGAAAAGTTGGAGGAAAAAGGGAGACGTTGTTGCGTTTACATTTAGAGAACAGTGAAGAAGAGCCCTTTCTTTCGCGATGTCTAGACACTCGCCAAGAGAAGCTAGACGCTCGCTCAGGACTTCACGCAGCAGCACAGCCATTAGGAAAAAAGTGAAAGATTTTTACCAGGCAAAAAGAAAGAAACGAACCACAAAGATAGAAGGTAAGAATAAAGCTAAGTTGACAGAGAGGAGAGGAAGAAGAAGAAGAAGGAGAAGAAGAAGAAGAAGAAGAAGAAGAAAGAGAAGCAGAGTGAAACCCCCCAAGACAAAGAACAGGAAAGGAGATGAACAATATTGAAGAGGCAAGTAAGAAGAAACAAAATCTCTCGAAAGAAGAAAGACCAGGTCACGTTCGCAAGGTTGAAATGAAAGGAGTGGGTGCAAGGCCACGAAGAAAGAAAAGCAAACGAGGTATCAAAGATAAACGTAGATGAGGGAACGAACAAAGGCCGGCACGCCGAAAACGGTCCTACCTACACGGTGAAATAAAGAGAAGAGACGAAAAAAGGAGTGCACGACGGAAATTAAAATTGAGATGAGGAAGAAGGGAGGAAGGACCAGCGAAGCGTCATGACATGAAACTGAGCACACGACTTAGTTTCATTGGAACATCAGCTGGAAGGAAGTAATGAAGATGGTAGGAAAAAAGGAGAGGAGGAGGAAAACGTAGACACAGGACAAGAAGAGGTACAGAAAGAAAATGAAATGACCAACAAGAGCAAAATATGAAAATCAGACGAAGAAAAGAGGAGCCAACGATCTACAGAATGTGAACGGTTCAAGCGAAGATGGATGGAGCGAAAACAAAAGATATATACGAGGACGAAAAGATATAGGAGAGGAAGAATCTCAGAAAGTAAACCGAACATGTTAACATGTGGCGATGGCAGGCACACGTATAGACAGAAAAGCAAAGGTTTGTGAAAATTCAGGAAAGCACATATATCTGAAGAGAAGAAGAGCAAGCATTTCATTTCACCAACTTTTTGTATATAATTTCGTTGAAGGAAGACGGCTTTTGATAGGGATGACTGATTTGTGTTTTTGGTTCTGCAGTATAAGTACAATTGTATACGAATATATATATATATATATATATATATATACGTATTTTACATGTTCATCTTTTTCTGATTCACAAGCTGGAGAGAATAATCTACCCATCAACAGGTGCATTGAAAATTTCTGTTTCTTCAAGCGCATCTACTGGTACAACGAGTTTTCTATTTGGATAACCGCTGAGACAGATACTCGATGTACATAGAAAGCTGAGCAATTGACTGATCTGCTCTTTATATATGTAGCAAATATTGTTATTTTAAGTTGCTTCACATTAGTGCACCATGCGTTTCGCAGTCATTTAAGTTTATGTAAAAATCGCTTTTAAATCTTTACAGCATAACCTTACTTGCGTGTATATGTAAAATGAAAACACTTGTAGCTAGTGTGTATATATATATATATATATATTTACATGAACATATATGCAGATATTGCAGAGCAGAGATGTTGATATTTCAATATTTTCGGAGCATCAGTAGTTGAGCCTCAATAGAATATGGGTAGAGTTCTATGAGGCAGGAACTCCACAAATATATAAGCATGAAGCTAAGCTTTCAATTCAAGGTAAGGCGCTGTACTATATTCCAGATCTTATCAGTGGAAGTGAAAAACGTGCGAGAGGTATGGTGTACAAACAGGAGCATTTTTCAGCCATATAGCATCACCATATGGAAGATGGCTGCATGAGCGTTGAAGAGCTGGAGAGCTTGTAAAACGAAATACATCCAAACCTATTAAACTACTCGCATTTGTCCTGTTTGGATAGCGAAGCAATCGTAAGCCGCTTCGTGAAATTTTAACTACCATACTGTCTTTACCGAAGGTATGGATAGAAAAAAGTTGCAGACAGTTTTCAAGGTAATTCAAGATCGAGAATAAATCAGTTTGAACCCACACAGCTGTATAATGCAAAACGAAAGCGACTAGTTTGGAGATATACAATGTGTTGCCTACCATAAAAACACGCGAATATAGCAGGAATTTGCGAAAAGGAATTCAAATAGCATTGCGAAATTAGCTAGGGGAAGTGATAGAGTCTTCATGGCGGGCAATGACTGGAATCGTTTGTAACACACTAAATGCAGCAAACGCGCACTATGAGCAGTTCAATGTGAGAATATGTCAAAAGTATTAATGCAAAGTTAGAAAATGGCTATACCGCATATCACTAATAAATGACATCTAGCGGTATGCAGCCTCGTTTGCCGTCAATACCAGCACAGAAGTACACCTGAACCGGATCAGTCACAAAATTTGCAAACACCAATATCATACTTGATCAGTAAAATGTGATACTGGCTCATAGGAGAGTTACGGTAAAGTACGGCAAGCCGTGCCGGATCCGCTATATTAGCTGCAGATATTTAGTTTACACGTTCGGAAAAAGTCTTCAGTGAAATCAATCAATCGCAGTGCTGCAGGACTGACGCATTCGCCAAGAGAGAAGCAGTAAGAATTTCGCAACCCAAACGATTTTTCAATCTCAAGGGTGGAACTTGGAACGTTATACACAGCGGCAAAAGGAGTGTATCAGGAATCGACGTTAGCAGTATGCTCAGGAAGTGTGCGTCATTCTGTTGCGACCGAGTTTCTCTACCTAACAACGAACCCTAGGACTTTGACGAAGAGAGTCATTAATGACAAGATTACCTTTTCAAACCTACGCCTGATGTGTATATGTGAAAGTGCTAAAAATAAATTCACACGCGTAATATTGTCTACTGGCGATCAAGAGGGCGTGTGCGCCCTAAGAAACAGCCGCCGCAGCCCGACTCGATCGATGTCGAGCGTGTGTCACGCTAGATTTCTGCCGATATATTTATATATATATATATATATATATATATATATAGGATACACCGCCGTAACATATTACAGACTCGCGTCAACAGACCGCTAAGATATCACAGCACAAAAGTCCTTTATTTAAAAGGAAGGGATGTTCTGATTATGCACCACCATACGTACACGGACGTGTCTGTGGAGGATGATGGATTTCTGAACAGCTGCCCGCACATCCGGAATCAGCGTCTTAGTGCTCACAAAGAAGTAGTTACGCTGAATAAAGTTTTTATCTTCCGACAAAGTGACTTTATTATCGTTAGTAATGCAGATTATTTGACAGATCAACAGCTAGCCGACCTGCCATTTGCACAGCGACTCAACGGACTTGTAAATCACTCTTTGACATTACAGTATTCGTGGTGCTAAGGAAATATACACCGGATAACGTTGTCATCGTTCCTCCATATGACGCGAAGTCGCAGTCATCTATATGTTGCAATTTGAATAATCACTTTCCGGAATGGTATGCACGGGAATTCTGATCAACCCAGCCAAAAGCACGAGTTTAGCAAGTTGCATACACAAATTTTAAGGGTATTATATAACACGTGTGAATGTAGACTCTGCATATACGTGAAAATTTACATATACGTATGTATCTATGTATGTATATACATACGTATGAATACAGTTTTGGGGGCAGATACGTGCAACGACTGAATGGCTGTTTCCGCTCTACCCAGGCATACATGCATATACACATATATACATATATATGTGAATGTACGGCGAATGTGCAGCTACTCACAATGATAAAATCCCTGAGCCCCAAAGTATTGCGTTAGACGCTAGTAGCACTTACCAGATTCTTGTCGTGCACCTTGTGCGTATACATATATGACCTACTGTCGAAAGCAATTGATCTGCAATTTTGGCAGTGAGTACTTCAAAATTGCTTGTTATTATATGTATTAGCCCGGCTACAGCAAAAAACTACAAACTGGCGAATACATTCGTTGAATTTGACGCCCCCGTTAGCTATTTATATAGGCTGCCGACTTTTCCAGAAGTGTTTTCAGCTTTATTAGTTCTTCTGACAAGGTAGTCTTTCGCGCTCAATTAATTCCTGCCAGCTTCTTATGCTGTTCGCCATCAATCTGTCAAGACACTCGGAAGCTGAGGGGAGGAGCATTCACATCCCTACAATATTTTTCTTGCTACGTATATGTTTAGTAGGTCAGGCTATGTGTTTATGAAATGATGGTTGCTACGAAATTAGAAGCACGTGCATATGAGACTGTATACTTCCTTAGAAGTTTCTACAGAGCATACATGTGTTGATGACGGAGAAAAAGATGTGCTAGTCACGGACAACATGTTTCGCTAATAATCAGCTTTACCCGAATATCAAACATTAGTATTGCAAATGTTGGATGGACTTTGACGATAAATTTCTCATTCAGACAGGGTTCTCGAAGCTAAAATCCGCAACCCTTTAATTTTGGCATGCAATGTACAGTAATATATTCATATTAAACTCTGGAGAACTACAAATCAGTAACGTATGTGTTTGTATATGTATATACACATTTTTACACATATATATAATATATATGCGTCCACTTCATAAATTAAACTCTGAATACCAGCTGTTGATTGATTCAGAAAATATATACGACTTTTCGCTTCTGTATTAAAAGCAGGCGTGAAGGAGAGGTGCGAAAGTAACGGAGCTTTCTAAATTGATTTTTTAAATGTACATCTATATACATACAAACATACATGTATTTTTTATTTGTCTATGTCATACCTAGATAGTGAGTTTTGTCCTCTTGATCAAGAGCCACGGACTGAGAGCATAAGGATTCCGATTTTTAAACTACCCTCATAATTTCTCCACATAAGATAGCCTCTTTCAAAAGGTGCGAGTTCACGACCATTGTCTCAGCTCCGCTACTGGTCAGACAAATGTAGCTCAATACTTACGGCGATTTAGTGTCTTTCCTTTTCCACGAGTAGATGCGTCACTTCAAAATGTGCAAGCATATGTAAAAACTGCGGTAGAACTGTAAATACTAACACCTATATACAGATGTATTTGCACATATATACGTATATTTTCAAAAATACAAGAGTAGACCATTGTAGAACGAATGAAAAAAAAACGAAATATTTGTGTACCATGTAAGAAGAATCGCAATTCTTTAGAGATAAAAATTAGGATATCCTGAGTACTCAAAAACAGCAGCTAGAGAAGTGATGATTCTTTTGCTACTTGATCCATCAAATCTGTATATAAGTTCTCCCAAGGTGAAAATGATCATGTATTTTCTCTCGTGATGCTAGCGCACTCGGGTTATTTAGTAATAAAAATCAGAAGATCTTGAGTACTCAAAAACAGCAGCTAGAGAAGTGATGATTCTTTTGCTGCTTGATCCATCAAATCTGTATACATGTTTTCCCAAGATGAAAATGACCATGTATTCTCTATCGTGATGCTGGTGCACTCGGGTTATTTACCTTCGGATCGGCGACATGGAAATGTTGAAGGCATTGTGCGTAGGTCGCACACATTACATCTCTTATATCGTGATTGTGATTTTCATTACGCGGTAAACAAACAGTTCAATATCACAAAGGAAACTGCTTGTATATAAGGGGACCCCGACGAGTGCGTCAATCACCTCAAGGGCAAATACGTAGTTTTTTCAAAAATGTAATATGACTGATGCACGCAGGTGTACACTCTCCTTGAATTTTCCAACAAAATTCGAGAATGCTCGCACCCGATTTCGAAAACTGCGAGAGGAGTAATTTCCGCACAGTGAGTTTCCTGACCTTGCTCTCTCACTCTTCTGAAGCGCCGGAGAAACACCAGTGGCATCAACGGCAACAGCGACGGCTGCAACCACAGCAGCGGTAGCGATAGCTCACAGCTGGTTGCAGAATAACACTCTAGAAGTAGTTGTTTCTTACACATATACAAAAGCTCTTTTCAAATTTTCAGCTGCATCAGCGTTTGTATTGACATGCACCACATTAGGAATTTTGTTGTTTTTGAGTAAAGGTGATTTTTCAAATTTGGGACGTAAACTACGTCGCGGTATACGTGTACTTTTTCTCGTACTTTCTCTTTGTATCAGTAGATCTCTATTTCTCGGTACTGTGTCTTATCTATCTTTACCAACTATATATCCTTAACTATGTATTATTGAGCCTACAACTTCCGGACTTAATGCAACACGTGTAGTCTACAGGCAAATCCAAACAGGTTTTTCAAAGCCTCTTTTCACTTTTCTTTTCTCCCTTGTCACATCCTACGGCGTCTTCTTATCTCATACCGCCTTTTTCTCACAATTCCACTCCTTCACTTCGTAACTTGTGCGTCTATGATGCTTCTCTCATAAACATTCAACGCATGTGTGCAGACTTCGTTTTTAATGTTTCAAAGCTTTACTCAAATGTAATTTAAGTAAACAAACTACTTTTTCTTCGCGACAGCCTTATTTTTCCAAGTGTAATACTTTAAGTACCGGCCAGTTCTGTGCTCGTTAGGTCAAGAAAGCGTAAGCTAATTTGCTCCTCTGTCCATAAATATATATATATATATATTTATGTATTTGCTGAAACGCAATGGTTTGAATATATTCCGTTTCTAAATATGTATATATATATATATATATATATATGTATTTACTGAAACGCAACGCTGTATAAATGATCCATTTTTGCATGAATGGAGTCCTCATACTGAATTCATGAGCTGGGCAAACTTTTTCTGCCTTCCGCCGCTAATGTAAAAGCATCGTGTTTTCGTTTTCCAGTTCTCTTGAACGAACGCTGATCCTCAACATGTCTAGCTGCTGTTTTATAGACTAGGATGGACCTTTTTTCATTTCTGTATCATTTTTAGATTTTATCTTACTTCAATTCTCAATCGTTTCTCATGAAGACCTGCTTCTAAAATAATTCTATTGATATCTTTCAACTTCACCATTTTGTGGATGTTTTGTCTTTGTATCACTCTTTCCAGTTTCGATTCAACCAATCAAGCATTTGAGCTCTCTATAACAGTACAAAGCAGCTTCGGAGCTGTCAATTTCTGCACAAACAGCTGCTTAATGTGAAGTCTGATATTTTTCTCGTAAATATTTGTTACTGCTCTTCTGCCTTTCCTTTTTGAACCTGTCAACTACGCTGTGTGGTTCTAGGTTGCCATTGCTTTGATTTTCTCCTATGTTATTTTCAACTCGCACTGGGGAACCCGTCTCTGCGTAAACAATCCTTTGTTTTTAATGCCATTTTTATTCAGAAATTGCTTCTCTTTCGTATAAGCCTGGTCTCTCCTGAGAACTTGACTTTACAACGAATTCTTCATAAAGTTCACAACGGATTAAACATATATATATATATATATATATATATATATATATATATATATATATATATATATATATATATATATATATGTAGATACGCTCTTTCTCTTTCTTTCCTCCAGTTAGATTGAAGAAATCTTTCCTGCTTATCCGGTCCCTCATCAGCAGTTTTGCGTTTTGAACATCTCCTTATAAATTTATACAAGTATATCTCTCTGATGTAAACTTTGACTTGACAGAGAATACATTTTTTACAACATGGCGATCAATCCGCTGCTGGCGAAAGACTCTATATCAAGTAAATTAGTAATTTTCGTCATTTTGCTGCGACTTCTCGTTTAAAAGCGCTGCTGCTTCACGGTTTCAACGTTTCTGCTTCTGATTTTTCCTGATCCCACTGCAGTACTGCTGGCGCAGCTGCTGCAACGATTTGCTGTTGCTTGTATGCTATGGTGTTGCTTTGTTATGTGATATTGCTTCTGCTGCTTATTTATGGTGCTACTATGTGATGTGGTGTAGCTCCCGCCGTTGCTGCTATGAGAAAACAATTACTGCTCAGATAAGATTACTGATGCGCCTGAGCTAGAAAGATAAGTGGATTTTATAATTGTCACTTTCGTGCTGCAGTTCCTGTGATTTTTCTCTTGCTTTTATGGACATTTGCGGCTCTTACTACTTTCTGTTGTTCCTTGAAATCGAGGTCTCTAAATATCGTTTTTTTTGCAGGTGATGAGGCAGCGCTGCTTCTCCATGTATATTGCTTGCTTTGCTGTTTCAGTACTGCTGCTTTCTTAAGTTACACTATTGCTGCTGTGTACGACTGCTGCTTCTTTAGTACAGCGGTGCTGCTGCTTTTCTCATGTGTTAAAAGGCCATTATGTCTGGAATGCTACCTGTTTTCTTCATGCTGCTAAGACTTGCTAGCAATATAGCATTGCTGTGATTCCCTTTTGCTCAATAGAACTCGGGTTTCAACCGTAGTAGCTGCTGCTGCTTGAGCAAGAATATGGCTCTGGCTGTTGTAACGATCCTAATCGTATTGACTTATTGCTTATTTGTGGTGACTGTATAGCCTGCTTTGGGTAGAGAAGCATTTCAAAGAATAGCTTCTGCAGCGTTTTTCTGCTGCTGTGGCTGGTCTCAGTTTCCACAATATTCGCCTTTCTTGGTAGCTTTTTGCATATTCCAGATATTCGTTGCTGCTGCTGCTGCTGCTGGTTCCTGGTGTTTCTCTTGTTTAAGTCTGCCTGTTATGTTTTGTCCTGTTTGAAAGTTACACTTCTGCCAGAACTGCCGCAACATATACATGTATAAATTTATGCGTACCTTTGGTGTAGATATAGCTTCTTTTTCTCTCTCTCTTTGATGGTGTCTCGCAGAGTATTTTTAAAATTCCGCTGCTGTATTATCCTTGCTGCTGTCGGCGCTTAAACTATGTGAATTGTATGATGTACCTAAGCATTTGTTGCTATCGCTGCAGCTCCTCTAACTTCTATACAGATAGAATATGTACACACAAGTGCATATATATATATATACGCATCTATGTTTATACGTATTTGGGAAGAATGGTGTTGTATGTTTTGTTCAGAAGAGATGTTTCCACTGCCGGCGGAAGGAGAAGTTTTCTTTTTGAAGCGCGAACATATCGACTTTTCGCTGAGTGGCGTGGCCACACGCAGCAAAATGACTGGAAGTGGAAAGTTCTTTTTAAGTAGTAAACGCATTGTTTTTTTGAAAAAAGGCGATATCAGCAAACATACGCATTTCAGTTCTTTTGAACTACCTCTTGTAAGTTCACATTTACTATTGTTGCAAACCCAAAATGAAAAAGTTCACTCGATCATACGTGATAGATGATTATATATTTTTGTTTTTGGTAGTATGTCAGAGATTGCCTTTCAATTGTCATGTCTTTAATGTACATTTGTCTTTACATGTATCTTGTTTACCTTGTTCACTCAAGCCAGAAGCACTGTATATTATATCACTTCTCCCTAGCAAAATTTCCGCATTGCGTACATATATATATATATATATATATATATATATATATATATATATATATATGTATATGAGGGTTGTATATGTCTTGTGTGCTCAAATCTGGATGCACAAGTAGAGCATGTATACACATTTTCATCAAGGTTTTATAGTCCTAGTTATACGCGTTATATATATATATATATATATATACTTGCGGCATTACCAGTAGTGATATTATATTCATGTGGAATTTATTCAGAAATTTTGTATGTAGGGTACCAAGTTGACTTGATGCATTCGTTTGTATATGCATATGTATATAGTGTATGTACCATATGTTTTTGTACAAGTCTGTTGTTTACTCATAAATGATAAGTTATTGGTGCATCTATCATATCTCCAGTAAGCCTATCAAGAGCTCGGCAGCCTACATATAAATTTACATATATCTACAATGGTACACACTGCTGTCGTTTCTTCATTTTTTCGTAAAAGAAGACGCAATATGAACACCGACTGGCTAAAAGCGGTGGTTTGAAAATTAAATGCCACAAAAACCTTTGATTTTTTATCCACACCACAAGAAGTAATGTATATATTATATATATGTATATATATATATACATGTATACACATAGAATGCTTCAGCGCTATGGATCAAACCCTCAAATTGCTCCCCGAAGAAGTCAAAGACATTCTCCCTAATCTGTGGAGTCACTTCCGAACCGCGATAAATATACATATATATATATATATATATATATATATATCTACACGAATCTGTATATGTTATCACATATGCATACGTATATGTATCTGAAAATGTATCTAGGATATCATGTATATACATATACATGTATATGAATAAATGGCTACACACTATATGTACATGCATATGTATCTGATCGAATAGTGTTTATGTATTGAATTGTGCAGAATCTTATAAGAGACGCTGCTTTTAAACAACCAATTTTTGGTGCAAATTATATGTGCGGAAAAATCGAGCCACTCGTCACCGCGGAAAATCCTTTGCAAGGCACTTCCACTTGGAGACTCACTTTCAACGCAGGTATATTATATATATATATATATATATATATATATATATATATATATTGTAGGTAAGGACCTGATGAACCGTATACATATGCGAATGTGTTGTCGTCAAAAAACTGCTGTTCCTTGTTCTTATATGTAATGATTATATGCATATTAGATATGTTTTATTGTTGGCAGTGATGCAGTGCATATGCACAGGCACTCGCGTTTTCTCAAAGATTGTGAACTTTATTTTGAGGTCTTGTTCATAGATATGCAAGTGTTATAGATGAGCATGTACGGTCACATCCTATATATAAGTATAAGCGTATGGAAGTACGTTTTTGTTCCTGCCTTCTCTTCCATTATACAGGAGTCTGTGTGCCGAAGACGTTCAAATCAAATTTATTTGTATTTTTTTCTATGCATTGTGGTGCTGCTCAGGGGGCTGCGGAACATTCCTAAATGTTTTTTTCAAATTATGGCAATCAGCACTGAAAAGGGAACCGCCAAGTACGCTGCCGTCAAATAGTTGGTGGCCTATGTGTTGAACTTCATCCCTCTCTCACGTTCTATTGTTCCCCGAATTTGTATGGGCAGTTTAGATTTCTTCTCTTCGTGTTTGTGTGTGAATTTCAATGGTCTCTGTCGCTCTTTGAATCTACTTTATAGGTTATAACATATCTCCTCTAGGGTCTAGCAGACTTTCTTTTGAATATTTCCGTTTAGTACGCGTTTCCTTACTTTTTCGTTACTTCCATTTTTCCTTTCTTTTTCGTCTATTCAAGCACTCTCGCCCCACAATCTTGTCTACTTGGCTTGGTCTCTCTTGTTTCAAAAAATACGGGAATACTTCCTACACGTCGTTTAGTATACTGTCACAGATTCAGCTGTAAATCAACGAGTTCCAACAGCTCGGTCAGACTCTGAAAATTTATGCACACTTCCGTGTGTGTCTGTCTCTCTCTTTGTTCAGCCTGCTCTCCCCTCTGTGTCTTTTCAGTTCCTGCTCTTTTCCCTGGACGTGTTCCTTTTCTTCACTTGTTCCTTTTGCTTTCTTTCACTGCTTCTTTGTAGCGGGCTTGTTTCTTTTTCTTCTAGCGCTTCTTTCTGCCTTTTGCTAAGCAGTTTCTCTTTCTGTCTCTGTTTCTCTCCTTCTTTGTTGTGTCTCGTTCTTCGGGCCGTCTTTCTTTATGTCTGTCTGTGTCGTGCTTCAACTCCTCCGTTTCTCTTGCCTGTTTCTTCTTCGTTTTTCTTCTCTCTCGCTCACTTTTTTATTGTTGCTGCATGCTCATTCGAGACACATCTCTGCTCCGCAATAGAATCTGTTTCTTCATTGTCTGCAGTTCTCTCAGCTTCAGCCATCTTCACTTACGCAGCACTCAGTTTCCTTCTCGCCTCTTTTTCCCCTTTCCGTCTTTTGACCACGTCTGTTGAGCTGTACGTACACCTGCAGTTGAAGTCACGCACTCTTCTGATATCAGACTAAAGGTTTCTTTTTCCCTGGCGCTCTCCACGTCCCCTTTTCTCCACCAGGCTCTTCTGTTATTACATAAGCTTGCAAAAACAGTCGTGTTATTGGCAGTCTGCATCGCTTTCTCGTCTATGTCTATACACTCTCAAATACATATTCTGAATATATATGTTCCAGACCGTTGACTAGTTTTTGTTGACTCGACAAGTGGAAACATTGATTGCGTGTGTGTTTTCTGTGCAGATGCAGATCTTCTTCAACAACTGCGTTTCGGAAACAGCGTAAGCTGAATGCTCTGCTGCTGTAGAAAGCTAATCATAATGTGTAGATATGCGTGCAGATGCCTCTGTTCTTCATATATACATGTACTATACACGAACATGACAAAGCTGCTAATTTGTTGCCGTAGGAGCTGCGACTTCTACTTCTGTTCCTAGGCGTCTGCCTTTTCTTGCTGGTGTGGATGTTTTGTTGTATTTTTTTACCTTCAGCCCCTGTGGCTCTTTAGCTGCTTAGTTGTTGGGTTTTTAGCTGCTTGTAGTGCTGTTGTTCCAGGTTCAATGTTAGTGTTTTTGCTTTTGCGGCTGTTGGTGGAGCCGCTGGTGGCGATTTTGATTGTGGAGGTGAGGGTTCGGTTTAAGCTGTTGGTGGGGGAGTTATATTTATATATATATGTACATATTTATTATTCTCTAAATATTTGAAGGTATACATTGGATTTCTCCTTTTGTATGTGCAAACGTTCAGGCGGCTTTTTCCGATCCAAATGATCCTTCAACGATTTACGTGACACAGCCAGTTCCCGCGGATGGCCCTTCACACATTGTTGATAGTAAGTTCCGCTGATAGATATATATATATCAATAATGTTTTCCTTATGCATTTGTCGGCGCGTGTGTGTAATTTAAGCTGCAGGTCATACTTCTTCACTTTCCTCTCAATATCTATATATTTGCACGCCTTAAAAATAAATTACAATCCCAATCGATATAAAGTTGCAGGTGGAGAGTTCCGCGAATCAGTAAGACGATGTGTTGCGCATGTTGTTGCTGTCTCGTTTCGATCTTGTTGTCTAGCTGCATCTTACTTGATTATGTGTGTAGGACATTACATATACATATATATATACTTAAATGAAATAAAAACAGCAGAAAGCAGCGGAAAGGTGCCTTACTCGTGCTTTGGTAGGCAGCAAAGTCTGAGAAGCAGCAAGAATCAGCATTTGAAGACAACTCAACACCTTAAAAATGCAAATTCACCCGACATATATATCTGATATGAGCTTTCGTATTCTCTTTAAATCCACGTAGATCCGAGCGCTTAGTTGAATCTCGTTTGTTTGAAAATTGATTTTTTCAAACACCCCCTCCTGGCGGCGCTTCTTGTTTCCTCAGATGACACACAAGCAGAAGGACCTGCTAAATGAATATCTCACACCCAGTCGATCTTCTCAATATAATTACATATATATGTATATGAAATCGAGTGCCACTTAATGTTCCACGTGTAGAGCTACTTATCCTCGACCTGCTGTTGTGCTGCACGCTCTTCTTACTGCTTCATCGACAGGCAATTCCCCCTCTTCTAACCCAGCTTTCGCTACTACTACCGCTCCAGCAGCAGCTCAGCCAACTCCTCAACAACAACAGACTGCGCCCTTCGCTTCCGCTCCTGTTGGAATGCCTTTCTATGCTGCTGCTCCACCTGCTTCTTCTGCCCCTCCTTATGGAGCTGGTTTTCCACCACCTCATGGGGCTGGTTTTCCACCACCTCATGGGGCTGGTTTTCCACCTCCTCATGGGGCTGGTTTTGCACCTCCTCAAGCGGTTGGATCTGCTCCTCCTTATGGAGCTGGTTCTGCTCCTCCTTATGGAGCTGGTTTTGCCCCTCCTTTTGCCCCTGCTTACGGGGCTACTGCTCCACCGTATGGGGAAACTGCTGGACCTGCTCCTTGTGGTGCACCGCCTTATGGAGCTGCTGGTGGAGTTGCGGCTCCTCCTTATGGTGTGGCTGGTTGTGCTTCATCGAATACTAGTACTCCAAATACTGCTGCTGCCCCTCCTTACGCTGCTAGTGGTGCTCCTCCATGCTATGCTGCTGCAACTGCTTCACCCTATGGAGGTGCCCCTTCTTCGCATTCATAGGGATAGAGCGGCACAACGACAGCAAGACGAGTGCACAGTGTTATCATCAATTAGGCTTGGATTGACGCTTCTACTCTGGACCTGTTTTGAACGCACAAACAAGCCGAAGAAGCGCGTCTTCCATCAGCAATAAGATGGAAGTGTCTGAATTTGCTGCTTTTTCCACAGTTCTTTCCACTGGAAATCATTGTTGCTCTGCTGTTCAAGTGTCTGGAGTTGAACCCGCTGCTGCTTATGCTATTTGTATATGGTTGATAAGTGTACCTGCTGCTGCTTTTCGCTGGTGGTGCTCATTTGCACTGCTCTCGTATCCACCTTTCAGCTGCTGCTGCTGGGTGCGTTCATCAAATAAGGAAAAGGGAGCCTAGACAGCCATGAGCAAATAATGCCTTACAAAGATCTAGTGTTTTAGAGCCTGCGGAGACACTTATTCGTTTTTGGCTATTCAGTGGGAGCACCCAGATGTGCTGGATTTGCTGTCGCGCGCGTGCAGGAAGGTGGTGCTCAAAGGTAAGGGGTCTGCTTTGACGATCATTTTCATGTTTTCTACTCTCTCATCTGTGTCAGGTTTCAAGTACACGTATCACGTCACATATACAGCAATTAGAAAGCTTTTCTAGTAAATGCCGCTCGAAGACAAATTTCTTCTCAAAAAATGAACGATTGTACACATCTTTTTCTGCAAATAAATATATGTCTGTATGACTCGGCTTCAACGTCTGTACGTAAATTCACACATTGAGTGTAACCATTCAAATAAAAACTATATTAACGTATATATATATATATATATATATATACGAACTTCTCGTTGGATACCGCACTTGCACAGCATACGTGCAACTGACGGAATATACATATTTTATTTCTCCGTCTTTGTATAAGGTATATATATATATATTTCTATCTATTGATGGTGTAGAATGTGTACAAGTGCGCACTCTTGATGATTGACGGAAAGTCCTTCTTAGCTGCTAACATGAGGCTGAATTTAACTATCAGAACTATTTTTGCGTAGAACATCATTCTTCACCTTGTTTTCAATGCATGTTTCTATATCTCTGTACATATTCAGTTTATACGGATGAAAATATCATAATCGTATATACGTGTGTTGATTGTATAGATAATCTACTCAGATCAGATAAGTAGCCGTTTTCCGGCTAATTGAGAGTTCCTGTATTCATAAAAAAAAGCAGAAGCTGAACTTCTACTGCTGGTGTTGCAGTAAATCGAAAGCGGACATGCATCCCGCAGCTTCACCGACAGTGAAATTCTCTCACGCCCGGCTCACATTATCTTCTGAATTTCATAAGCAGATTTGGATGATATACAAAATTAACTGCAACCTGCAGATTAACCTAGCTTGCGTTAGCGCATTACATAGATGTACATGTATATAAATATATGTATGTACATATATACACGTATTCTCATCCGACTGCCTGCAGATGTTGGTGCGGCACTAGAATTCAGCTAAGAGAGGTACGGCGCAGAATCAGTTCAGGCAGTCGACATTTGATGCTCGACTCTCTAATATCCGTCGCCATACCTAACTCACTTCGATACATATATATATATATATATATATATATATATATATATATATATTATGGGTTCATGACTGCGAAAAGAACTGTGAATGCCGTGGAAGGGTACGTTTAGCATGCGCACCATTGGTTTTATATGGCCTCTGAAAACACCGAGGGACGCTCTAAAAAGTGTATGATTGTAAGAATATTAAGCTGAATATATAAGCACACAACGGACAATGCATATTGCTGATTAACTAGTAAATCAGTATCGCATACTGCGTATGAGTGCACGATTTTGAGAGTATAGATTTAAGTACATACGTTTGCTGCTATATATCCAGCGTATAGCGATGACATGCATAGCCGTAACGGGGACACTTGATGTTGGAAAGGCTGCATTTTAACTTTCAGCCACGTTTCAGAGAAAAAACTCTTTTCAAGTAAACCTGTATGAAAAAAATTTAACTCACTTAGTTTGGTCTTCACAGTTGTTCGCAAGTAGATCAACACCAGAAAAAACTCTAGGTACAGTTTGATAAAAGAGTGCAATATATGCATCCTGACACCAGGAAATCAGCAGATAACAGTCAACTTGTATATGTATGTATATATATATATATATATGTATTTGTTAAATGAGTTTATATGAAGAAATTCGAATGGATCAAACCTGAAATTTCAAACATGCAGTGATACAAATGCACTGAGATGTTTACTACACAAAGTATACCCCTGTGTAATGCGACGCTGGGGAAAAATTTCTTTGAGTCAAACACAGGCATCCGAACAAATAGACATCCTAACTTCATTATAACCTTTTGATTCTCTATTGAGTTGGATACGACGGAAAAAAATTGCAACAAGGGTTGCTTTTTTCTTTAAGTTAATGAAAAATTTGCGATAATTTTTGTGGAAAAAAGGACCGATTGCAGACTACTACTCATTGCATAACAATATATATTCAACAATACCTAGATTTTCAGAAAAGCCGTAGCAGCGGAGAAAATGATGTATGCAATATCGAACTGCTCTCCGAGAAGCATGAGTAAGTGGCTGTCAAAGTATGTAATTGATATATATATATATATATATATATATATATATATATATATATATATATACATCACACGTGCAAAGATGGACGCGGATGGTTGCAAAGAAACAAAGTCATTGAATCTGAACTGGTCAAAAACGACAGAGAAAAAAAGGTCAATTACATCACACGGGTACACGAACAATTCGCATACTGTGGCGAGGCTCCTGCAAGCTGTGTTGCTGGTGCTACTGCTTTTGTAATTGGAAAATTACATCAAAAATAGATATTCTGCTGCTGCTGTTGTGTGCGTGAGGTGATAATTGCTTTCGCGAACGGTCGGTTGATAGCCGAACACTACTAACTGAGGAGCTACACATCTTCTTTGCTGCAGCTGGTGCGGCACCTTAAACCTGGTTTTTACTGATGGTGCTGCAGCACTTTCAAACGTTGCTGTCTGAACAGACTCGCCCGCTTGAATAACTCGTATTTCGTGCTTTTGTAGTGCTTCGCTGCTGCATATGCTCTGTAATGGCTTTACGTGTTGCTGCTGTCTGCTAGTGCTACTACAACCGTAAAACGGTTATTGTTGTGCAGATAAATGTTGTTCAAACGTGAGAGCAGCCCGTACAGAACTGTTTGATTTGTTCATTTCCATTCATGAAAGTGAAAGTGATGTGTTGTCTGTGAGCAACTTCCTCATCAACAGCGTAACCCAGGAGTTCTAAGAAGTCACAGCTTTTCCGGCCTTTGATCAGTTGTAGTTCACTGCTGCTAAAATTACTGATACAACGAGCAATTTCGTACGTTTCATCAAGCTCGGCTTCAGTCATGAGCAGACCCTGACCACCAGAAGCAGCAGCAACATTGCTGCCTGTTTTACTTCCCGGAACTGTCCTTGAACGGTCAACAAGAACGGCAGCTGCACAGGGCTCTTTGTTTGTTGATGATGTATAATGACGAATTTGAAAGGCTTCATCTACTCTACTACTGCCCACTTGCAGCAATTCTTTTCTGCTTCTCCTTCGGCTGATACCAATCGAGCCGTCTTTCCTCACGCTGCAGCCACTGCTGCAAAAAGTATCCGAACAATCCTGTTTCCTACTCGTGGTACAACACGTATCGCTATTACTACAACTGATTGTAACGCTAACACTGCAGCTAGTGTTGTTTACACTAGTAAAAGCGCTGTCCGCCCCAACTTCTGAACTTCGGAAAGTTGTGCTACTGTTTTTTTGTGCTACTGTAGTATTATCATCCTGATATTTGTTGCAGTTCCTTCCTTCGCTGATTTCTACTTGGTTGATTGTCAAGCAGCTCTTTACTACTGCTTCATCAGCCTTATCACAAGCGCGATTTACACTGCAATCTGTGCTGTCATTACCCCGGCTTCTGCTACCGTGACAAATTGATGTTCTGCTGCAACTTCTACTAGTGCTGTTTCTGCATTTCCTACTTCGGCTGCGGCTATGGCGGGTGCTATTGCCACGAACTACGGCAGAGGCATAGTGATTCTCCATATATACTGCCACGCATTCATTGGCGATAAAATTGCCCATAACTCGAGTCACACCTGAAATACACACAAGTCGCCATTTCCAAAGGAATTGGAAACAAAGAAAGTACATCCAAAACAGCCCCCCCCCCACCCCCAATACATAAACACCAGTTACAGCCGCAAGTGTTCTTGTTTACAAGTACACTCAGCAGACCTGATTTTCCATCCCAGTCCCAAAAACGATGACACACACATGCATGCAGCATATACATATATATATATATATATATATATATATATATATATATATTTGATATTACAACAGACGCCTACAAATCACTGCCATACAGAGACACCACAAACAGAGCACATAGATTCGCATACAGAATCCCTACATTTTCGCTTACTCATACAAGTTATATATCTATACAAGATAGATGAGACATTTAGGAAATGTTTCCTTACATAAATGTAGATATATATACATAATATATATATATATATATATATATATATATATATATATATATATATACATGTATACATAGCACAGACACAAGGCGAATAATGCAGGACAGAGTCATACTACACAAAGATGCAATGGTGAAAGTATGCATTACGAACACATAACAGGTATGAGGAAGACAAGGAAAAGACATGCTACAGATATAAGACATGATATATGTGTGTACCACCCGTACATACAGAAGAATCTAGCTAGAAAGACTCTAAAGAGGTCTATCACATATAGAACACAGATGTTCAGATCTGCATAGATATGATATACGATTTTTTAAAAAAACATATATATGCACCTTCCCGAAGAAACAAACATTTAAACAAACGACAAAAAAGTGGCATCAACTCTCACAACAGGTCATAAATGGAATATAAAAAATGAAATATTGACAGACTACACCCCCTTCCACCAAATTCATAACAGACAGCACACATATACCCACCCACGGAGCATCTTCCCAGCACATTCCCCAAATCACAGATGCACAAACAGATCATACAACCATGTTGTCTGAACAACACAAAGACTATAAGACTTATTCACATGAGGGATAAAAAAGTATACATATATATCTTGCATACATTCACAACACCTCAATTTCTATCAATACATATATATATATATATAATACGTACAAGCCATGCAGTAAAGATCTTATTCTCACACAGCCAACCCTGTTAACAAACCCTAAGCACACGGCATACGTATAACAGACAACGCACAGGTATACACCATATATGTAGAAAGAAAAAAACATACCATTATAACTCATACCACGAATTCAGCTAATTGTATCGTAGATATATATATATATATATATATATATATATATATATATATATATAAGGTCGTACGCTACGAAGCTCCAGCTGCCTTATATTTATATATACATACATATATACATATATATATATATATATATATATATATATGTATCTCTACAGTTATTTAACCACTCTCACTGTATAATTTTACATATATATATATATGCATATGTATGCTTTATGTCTGTGGGGCTAGCGAGGACGAAAACGAGGAGAACCAAAGAAAGGCTTTTTTGCAAGAGAGCGTTCGAGGAGCGAAAAACAGAAAAAGCCGAGAAAGAGGAAAAGACAGTTTTCACAGTTCAGAGAACGAGTTACCGAAAAAGATGAGGAAAGACAGAGAGGCAGAGATGGGACAGGGTTGTAAGGGTCGAGACAAGGAAATGCAAAAGGAGAAAACCTACAGAAGAGAGGAGTTGACAGAGAGAGAGATTGCAGAAGGTAGTAATCGAAAGAGACACTGAAAGTGGGAGAGATGCCAAAGGAAGAAATCAAAAAGAAGTGGAGAGAGAGAGAGAGGTCAAAGAGGAGATTGGAGAGAGACATTGAAAGCAGAAGAAAGAAGAGAAAGAATCCAGCCGCGACAGAGAGGAAGAAGAGAGAGAGCTAGATCGACTGAAATGAAAAGAGTATATGCTTGAGGAAAGTGACTGACCAGCAGCAAACAAAGATTTTTTTGGTGTACAAGTGCCTCTACGGCTCCTTTGTCGACGAAGATTTTTCCGCGAACAGGCAGAGACAAAATCCACCCTCTCGTGTCGCCAGCCTTTCTCCGACAAGAAGTGTTTTCTTTCGCGAGAAAAATAGTTCCTGCACACACAAACACACACACAAACGACAAATCCGTCTCCAGCAGACACAGCAATAACGAATCCTGAAATTTCCAGCAGCTTTTACACGCAAGCCCAACCAACAACACCACCAGCCAGAAACGAACAGACCTGTGTTTGCTGTTCAAATTTTCACACCCTAAATGTATGAATATGCAACAATTCTCTCTTTCTCTCTCTCTCTTTCTCTCTCTCTCTTTCTCTCTCTCTCTGTACTCACAAGAGCGAGATTTCTGTACATTCGTTGGTATTGAGGGTGTCTATTTTTTCACTGTGGATGTGTGGAGAGTTGGCTGCGAAGACTCTGACGATTGGTGCACTGCACTGTGCCGCCACCTCCACATTAGTGCAGCAGAAGCACAGCTAGGAAAAAAACACTTTTTTTTGCATGCGCCACCCTCCAGTGCAGCCCCAGAAAAAGGATTTTTTTCTCCTCACTCACCAATGTAAGGCAAGTTGGAGAAAGTCTGCTGGTACTGCTGAGAGTGCAGCTCTTGCTGACGCTGCAACAGCGGTGCTGTTTCCGAGAGAGCGCAGCTTCCTATTTTACGAAGCCCGGCACTCTGTTCTCTTTTTGCTGTGGTGGAGCAACAGCAACAAGAGCAAAGAGAGGCCTCTTTTTTTTCCGCAGCAGCGATTTCGCGCTGCCTTCTTTTCTGCTTCTGCTTCTTCTTCAGTCGCTTCTTCATCTTCTGGAACTTCGTCAGTCGCTGCGTGTTGCTGACTTTCAGCTGCGACAGTGCCCCAACGAGCGAAAGCGGATCCAACGCTGAAGACTGTTCAAGCATCTCTTGTGGATCCTTTTGCTGCTGCTGACGACGACGAGTCAAATCCGCTTGACTGCCTTGAAAATAATCATGCAGCCCCGCATTTTCCCCTTCTTCTTCCTCGTCGATAATTTCCTCGTCGATAATTTCCTCGTCAACATTTTCGTCGTCGACTGTTTCGTCGTCTTTTTTTTCTCCTTCATTCGCTTCGTTTCCTCTTTTGTTTTCTCCTTCATTCGCTTCGTTTCCTCTTTTGTTTTCTCCTTCATTCGCTTCGTTTCCTCTTTTGTTTTCTCCTTGATTCGCTTCGTTTCCGCTTCTTTTTTCTCCTTGATTTGCTTCGTTTCCGCTTCTTTTTCCTTCTTTGTCTGCTTCTTTTTCAGTGCCCCGCCTTTTCGAGTCTGCTTCTACTTGTTGTCTGTCGGTGAAAAAGTTTCCAGGCAGTTGAGGCCGACTGAGCGCACCAGCAGCATCGAAAGCGCAGACTTTTTTCGACAGTGAAAAGGCAGTTGGCAGCGCTGAAGAGGCCTCGTTTTCGTCGTCTTTTTCGCCTGCTTTTGTTCGGGGACGGCTCCCACTAGAAAGAGCCTGTTTCAGCTTTTTTTTTCTAGCGCAGCTGCGCCTCGAAAAACGCGTGGCTTCATTGAGAGAAAGCAGTTGAGAACAACTCCTCAGCACCGACTGCTCTTTCGCGTTCGCTTCTTCGTGAAACCTGCGACTCAAAAAAGGGCTTTTTTCTGCAGACTGGGCACTTGCAGCAGCAGCAGTCGCAGCGACCCCACCAACGCCTCTCTCACCACTATTTCTACTACTACTACTACTAGGAAAACTACCGTTTCTGTCGCGTTTGCCTACTTTTTCTGGCTCGCTGAAACACACTTCGTCAGCTTTTGCGACGAAACCACTTGCACCAGTAGCAGCAGGGGCAACGACAACAGAAAGAGTGCGCTGAAGCGTCGTCGAATGGGCGCTTCTTGCTTTTTCCTTCGTGCTGAAAGCAATGGTGGCTGGTGGTGAAGAAGCAGCAGCAGAAAAAGCAGCAGAAGAAGCAGAGGAAGAAGAGCTCCTGGCAGAAGAAGAAGCTGGAAGACTGTGGAAGTCACCGAAAGCAGCAGCGCAAGTTTCGTGCTTCAAAAGGGCTGCACCAGCTTTTGCTGCTGCTGCTGGCAACTGCAGTTGCCCCTGGAAATGGGTGTCAACAAGAACTAGAGGGGCAGTTGGTGCTGGCGCTTCTCCTTGCAGTGGCAGTGATGCGTAAGTAGGCGAAAAAGGAGCACCAACAACAGACGGAGGAGGCCCAGCTGAAGTCGCTGAGCCAATCGCTGCACACGTGGAAGTGGTTGGTGGTGATGCAGGAGTAGTAGTAGTAGTGGTTGGTGGTGATGCAGTAGTAGTAGTAGTGGTTGGTGGTGATGCAGTAGTAGTAGTCGTGGTTGGTGGTGATGCAGGAGCAGTAGTAGTAGTGGTTGGTGGTGATGCAGGAGTAGTAGTAGTAGTGGTTGGTGGTGATGCAGGAGTAGTGGTGGGAGTTTGGTGAGCAAACTTTGAGAAACGAGCACAAGTGGCAGGAAGTAGCGGTGTTGGGCAGTTTTCGCGAAAAGCGGTTGAAGAGAACTGCTCAGTGGCGAAGAAGAAGTGAAGAATTTGGAGCAGTCGACGCGGGTGTTGGCCGTGCACTATACCCACGTGAATTCCCAAAGTAGTCGCTATTTTGCTAGCGACGATTTTCGTATACATGCCTCCAGTTCCCCACACTCCGCTCTCTCCAGGCGACAGAAAAGCGTACACGTCTGTCAGTCTGTCCACCAGTGTTACTGGTTTCGCGTCTGCAGACATATACACACGCTTTTTCAGCTCCACAACTCCACTTTTACACACCTCAGCAGACACCTCTGCTTCTTTGGAGAGTGCTCTCTTTCTTCTAGAATGCTGCTTTTCAAAGATGGAATTTCACCGCAGAAAGAGCTGCTTCGACTTCTCTCACATCACCCACACACAGCGAAGATGAGTTGCGTACGTCTTCAAACTACTTTGTGCTCAACAGTGCACTCGACACAAACACACACATAGCACAGACGCTTATCAACAAACTAATACAAACATTCTAGAAAGTCTGACACATTTCTGATGTAGACTTGGCCGCACAGTAGACACACAACTTAATTCAACATCTGCGAGTTCTGCACTGCGCGCTATACAGGAAGTGCGCACACGCTTAGAGTTCACAGAGATATCCGACAACATCGAAAGAAAAACCACTTTTCGTTCAAAAAACAACAAAGCACACAAAAAACTGATCTAACAACCGATATCCACAAAAATACATACGTATACAAACAACACATGAAAAGACGCAAAACAAAACTTCGCAAATTTTAGCAGCTCCCCTCACTTGATCTCATAAACAGTGTATCATTCACATACACGCAAAGGGTGAGAAAAAAAGGTGAACGAACTCGCCTGACGTAGATATCTGGAAAAGTACACACATATTTATATACACACACTTTAGCACAGTGGGCAAAATTATACGTAATATATATATATATATATATATATATATATATATGTATAGGTGAAAACGTGCAGGTATGAATCAATCAAGTCAAAAAAGCACGAAATTTCACATATATTTAAAAAAGAACAAAGAGAGCTTTGAACTCCACACTGTGCGGAAATATTCGCAGCTACATACGCTGTGGTAGACAACTAGTTCATTATGTAGCGGGCTATTCGGGCTCGATGTCTAAACTCGGCATGGCAGGAAATTCGAAAGGTCACTCTTATATGAGAAATGTTTATTTACTGCGTTGGACATACAATTAACTCCACGAAAAAATTGTGTGCATGCTCAATAATGATATCAACTAAACAAATCTGTACACATTTAGAGACTATTTTACAAACAGTCGTGTGTTATACATATATATATATACATATATATATATATCAGGAGCGAAGGAGACATACAATGTTTCTGCTGATACGCAGGTAGACATATGTATATATATATATATGTACATACATATGTGACTATTTCGAACATACTTCAGAATTCAAGGCTGAAGATAGAAAAGAAGGGAGAAGGAAATAAAAGGTGAATTATAGACGAGATGTAGTTCCTAGAAACAATTGGTGGATGCGCGTAGCGATTCGATGATAATCTCAACACACACCAGCGCTACAAGAAGCAAAGAATCTCTTCGTCTAAAACACAAACAAAAGGTAGACAGTCAATGTGTGTAAAGATACATATACAGGTTGTTCCAGAATGGAGTATTCTTGAATTTTTTTTGCCTTGAAAACTTCCTATCATGATACGCAGGAAGTCGACATCAAAATTGAAAGACCTTGGTGCTTCGCAGCAGAAGCGATACAACATACATTCATCTACACATGTGATTGAGGACAGTATGAAAGAAGAGAGATAGTATGCATCTACACTATAAAAATAACCTTCAAATGGACCTCAATTTTCGATCCTTCTCTGAACTCACAGCACTACAAAAAGTCATCAAACGAATACGATAATCT
>NW_028292931.1:0-32608 GCF_964252035.2 Podarcis erhardii | reverse complement strand
TGTCTCCATTTTGAATGACAGGATGATCTAGCGTATACGAGCGTGCGCTAAATCATGGTAGATACCAGGAAGTCAATTTTGTAGCTGTATAGGCCTGTGAATCTGCATATACGGAAAAAAAGATAAAGAAAAATGTAGATCCACTGTCTACACCATACCGTATCAAAGTCTGCCTTTTGAAAGCTGGCTCTCCAGCTGCATATTCTATTCGTATATATGTAACCTGATATCTGTTCATATTAGACTTGAGTAGCAGTCGAGAATGTGTACATATATGTATAAATGGTGTCTGTTTCTATCTGTCTTTCAGCCGACTATGAGAGGCTGATACAATGTGCATGTGTAGCCCAGGAGTACAGGCTTTGATCGAGACTTCTTCGAAAAGAAGCGTGCTCACCACACCAACTACAACTGAACTCCCCCAAATACATCTACATCTACATCTACATCTTCATATACCTATATATATATATGTTAATGAAGCGAGTGAGATGTATAATTGTGAGCGTATATAGAAGAAGCGGCTGACGCTGTTTAGGGTGAGTTTGTACGTTGCGTGTGGGTGTGGTTGCAGGTACAGTCTCGTTAGGGGATATGACAGCAGTAGCACTTTACTGCATGATGGCTGGATCTTCTTTACAAGGGAGTTTTGCTGCGTATAGTGACCTGCAGCGAGGGCTTGGAGTGGCTGCCGCTGTACTGTCGCGCATTGCTTCAATCCCCTCAGCCGCTTCTTCGACGTCTGCTGCAAAGCTGAAGCCCCCAAAGCAGCAGCACAAACAGCCCGAAAACGAGCAGGCTTGCACACAGCAGCAGCAGGTGGAAAAACAAGCGTCTTTTCGGGACTTTTCTGCACATACTGAACTGCGAATGAGTGACTCAAACAATGAGGTTGAGGCACAGAAGTGGCCGCCACTGGAGTCGCGCAGTGATTCGGGACTGAGACACAAGCTAAACGGAGAAGGCAGGTTAGTACACAAGTGGATGCTGCAGAAAATTGTGGATTTCCTTGGCGTGTCTACAGACTGCCGCAGAAGGAGATCTTTGCAGAGCAAGACAGAAAAAAGCACGAGGAGCTGCAGGACTGGTTTGCATGCAGAAACAGCGTCGGTGTCTTCGCTACAAGCAGCACTAGCACCCCCAGCAGCTTCCTCACCACAGCCTGGGGCAGTGATTGAGTTTCGAGACGTGTGGTTTGCTTATCCCAGCAGTCCCAACAACTTCATTCTAAAAGATCTCAACTTACAGATTCCCTCAGGCGCGCGAATGGCTGTTCTTGGTAAAGCTCGAATCACCTGTGTGTACTGCTGTGTATTGCTTTTGGTTTAGCAAAAATGCAGCAGCAGCGCTCTTGTTGTTGGGTCAGTGCTGTTGCTGTTGGAGTCTCGAAACCGCTGCTACGGGTGTATACGTTTCGGTTGGGCATTTGTGTGCCGGGCTGTTGAAGTTTTTTTTTCCTGCCGCTTCTCTGGCTGCTCCTTTTCAAGCACTCATGCTACTACTACTGTTGCTGTTTCTTTTTACGCTAGTGGAGGACTCCACGGTCTCATATTTATTCACACTTCCTCCCGTTACTGCTCGTGTTCGAGAGCTATCTTCCTTCTCCTTCAAGCGCCCCACTTGTCGCTGGTTCTGACCTACTCTTTTCTTTCTTCTACGTGTTTCTATTTCTCTTTGTGTCTGCTTCTGCTGCTCTCGCTGTTGCTGCGTTTCCCGGTATATTTCTCAGGACTTCTTTTCTAGTCGCTCTCTCTTTGTATGTAATTCTATGTAGATACTCAAAACTACACATACATCTATATGTCTGTATATGTTTGAGAAATGCTCACTATGCACATGGCCTAGAGCGGATCCGCGAGAGTCATGCAAAAGCAGTTTCTTTACATAAATTTATTGCAGGATGTACTGGAGTAGAATCATATTCATACGCGTGTATACAGACCATACAATAAAAAAAATATTCATATATATATATATATACATGTATATGCAAGGGGATTTCAAATGCTCGGAAGGATGAGAATACTCAAGTTTATGCATGTATGTATACATTAAGACGTTCACACTTATAAATATATATATATATGTGTAAGTTTTCCGTATCGATAGATAAAAAGATGTACAAGTGTAATATACTTATATATAGGTGTATTTACATTTATATAAATATATATAGATCTATATCTGTATGCAAACCAACTGCATATTTCACTTGTACATTCGTGATTTAGATGTGTGGTGAAGTGTAAGGGCAAATATAGATGCTTTTGTGTTCATACTGATATATACGATTATGATGGCCTTTTCATGCTGTATGGTGTGTTTTCGAAGACTTGAGTGAGCACAACTTGAGATATGAGTATATTTGCGAGAGAGTCTGATTTACAGCTCTGAACCAGAACACATTTGCCTTTTTTCTCTGTGTGTAGAACTGTGCGCATTGTCTCGTAGGTAGAAGCGGTAGTGGAAAGTCTACACTTGCTGCTCTACTGCTCCGTCTTTATGATCCGTCGCGCGGCACTATCTACGTCAACTCCATCCCCACTACAAGCGTGGACCAATCTCTGCTCCGCAGCCTAGTAAGTACATAAATATATATATATATATATGTGTGTGTATGTCTCTCTATTTTTGGAGTTTCGCTATTCTACTTTGTTTGTTATCTCTTCTCTTGTGTGTGTGTTTCTTCGACTTTTCTCTTTTGTTTTACTGCTTCGCGTTTCTCTCTCTCGTTTCTCTCGCGCTTTTGCTTTTGCTTCCTCACTCCCCGCTTTCTTTCTCCTTTTTTGCTCACTCGTTTCCGCCTTTCATACGCAGATCGAGTGTGCTTTTGACTTTCTCTCTTCTTTCTGCCTATTTCCTGTATCTCTACTATAACAGAGAGGCATATAACGGCACATTTTGCAGGCGTTCGTGATCACGTGCGTAGTGGCAGCCTGAAAACCTTTAAAAAGGAGATGGTACAAAATTCTGCTTTTTCACATCCTCCACCCCTCTCCTTGTCTATCTCTCTCCCTCTCTCTTTCTCTCGTTTTTCGGTCTTTCATCTCTCTGCTCCATCTCTCGTTCACTGCTCACTGAGTCCTTCATGTTTTCTGTCTCTTCTTTCTGTCTTTTTATCTGGTTCATTCTGCTTCGCAATCTCTCATTTCAACCAACTCTTTTTTTTTTTATTGCTTGTGTTGCCGTCACAACTGAATATTACGTGTCTACACTTTGTAGTGCCAGTCGTCTCCTAGTAGTTTCCTCCTCTCTTATGCTTCTGTCTCCAGCTGCATACCAATGTCTGACCTCGTGATTTCCTGAAAAAAGTCTTCTGTTTTCTTTTAGAAACAGAAACATCTCATTCGCCGGTGTCTGTACACCTCTTCTGCTGCGTTCAGTCACGACTCCTCTCGCGTCTTCTTTTGCGAACTTCTTTCTTTTTGTTTCTTTGCACTCTCTATATGTTGTGTTCATTCCGCTCGCGCATGCAAAATCTGAGGGAATCACAAACATGTGTATATACATATACATACATATATATGTATATATATATATATAGGTATTGCGTGAATGCGAATGAATAGAGATGTCACATTTTTCCTGGTGGAGTGCAAGTTCTTTGGTTTTTTCGCGAAACCTGCGAATTGAGAATCACGCGCTAGACTCATTATTAAGAAACACAACTAGGGTCATGCTGCAGCAAAAACTACAAAGTTGTTTATCAGTCGCGCATCTGCAAAAAAAGACCTCTAAAGCACTGGCTGGGCAGGCCAATCAAAAGTGGAAATAGCTGCACAGACACTTTCTTAAACAATAGCAGAGACAAGTTTAAAATAGAAGCATGACTCACTCCACTAGCGCAGTGACTGCAGAGGTACTTCAATCGCACTTGTACAGCAGCAGCAGCACCTGCAAGGGTAGTAAACGTAGCAGCAGCAGCAGAAATTTTCCTCTTTCAATGATCTCTCTTCTTTTCTCTCTTTCCTTCCTCTCAGTGTTTAAGAACAGTTGAAAAAACGAATTTGAGGATCTATCGCAGAATTACTTCTGCAGCAGCAAATGGAGTATACGCACTAGCAGCAGCAGCTACACACGTGATTTCTTTTGAATCAATAGTAGTATTAGTAGTAGTATTGGTAGTAGTAGTAATAATAATAGTAGTAATAATAGTAGTGGTAGTAATAATAGTAGTGGTAGTACTAGTAGTAGTAGTAATAGTAGTAGTAGTAGTAGTAATAGTACTAGTAGTAGTAGTAGCAGTAGTAATAGTACTAGTAGTAGTTGTTGTTGTAGTAATAGTACTAGTACTAGTAGCAGTAATAGTAGTTGTTGTTGGTGTTGTAGCAGAGGTCATTTATATCGTAGCAGCGCGTGCAGGGGTGTAATTTGTTAGTAAGAATGAGTTTTAGAGGACTTCGTGCAGTAGCAACAGCAGGATTTGCAGCTTTTCTGACTCAGTAGCAATAGCTTGCTTTTGAGAAGTAGTAGAACAGCGCATTCTTCGAGGTGAATTAGAGGAATTGCAGTAGTAGACTTAGTGTCAGGCGCGTGAATGCGTTTTGACTTGAAGTCGTCGCAACCACTGCAGTAGCGGCTGCCTGTGTCATCAATTTAATATAAGCAGCAGCAGTTTGAGTTTGTATGAAGCACAAAAAGAGCTCTACGCATGCGCACACTGTTTTTGAGGCAGTAGTAGCATTTCTGGAGACTCAAGATCAGCAGCGACGCAGATATGCGTATATTGACAGAATCAGTACATAGTATATGCTCTACATTACATTTTTCGGGCAGTCTCGGTTGGTTTCCTAGTGGTACACAGCAGCCAGCATGTTAGCGCAGCTACGGAGAAGACACTTGTTTGCACACGTAGCAGCTGATATTTTTCTTCTCTTTGGCTGAGTTGGATATGCGTCATCGCAGTGAATGAATAACAAGTATCAAATTCATTACAGGCTCTCCTTTGTCACAGCAGTTGCAGCATCTATGAAACCCTTGTTCAAATGCAACAGCAGCAGCAGCAGCCTCTACCTTGAGTTGAGTAAAAATTCAATTTTGCAAGCACGCGTGAGCTGCCAGCAGAAAAAACAAAACGAACTACCTAAACCCACATACGTACTGTTTATATGTATAAATTTTATAACGTATATATACATATATATATATATACATATATATATATATATATATATATATATATTTGCAGGTATACGTTTGTATATTTACACTTGTCTGATCATATATGTACCATAAATGTAGACGTGTCTGCATATGTAAGTACAACATAGTGTAGTTGAGTGTGTGCATGTACACAGGAAAAAACGTGCTTCGCGTATGTTTTTCCTTGTTGTTGTTGTTTTGGCGTTGACAGACGAGCGTCGTAAGTCAAGAAGGGCTCTTGCTGGCGCGAACTTTAAGAGAAAATGTTGCATACGCTCTTAGAGCTAGTGATTTCGCAACGAGCCGACACAGTAAGCTTCTACTATCTGAATATACAGTCACACATCATATTTTGAAATATATATATATATATATATATATATATATATATATATATTTTGGTTCAAGTCACAGCAATTACCTACAATTTATATATGAATATATATATATATTTGGAGTTATATAGGTGGTGATAGAGAAATGTTGCCAACTCCCCTGCAATTTTTTACAAACGTGTATTCACGTGCGTGTGTATATACACCTGTATATATGTATGCACGTAGACACAAAAGGAATAAGTTGTATGTATCACCTGCATCGCATGTATTGGCCACAGATCTTCTATGCATGTGTATGTACATATATGTACACACGTGTTGACAGATCCATGACGTAATGCAGTACACTTGTATGAATTCTTATATACCTAGGACCGGGAAGAGAAATAGTTTTTAGTTTTTGGTTTCAATTATCCATATATCGACAGGTACAGCCATACTCATATATATATATATATATATATATATATATGTACATATATATATGTATGTGCTTATTATATAATCTCAGGCATTTCTACGTGTATCCTAGTACAGCAATACTGCTTTGCATACTTATGTGGAGGGCGTTGTGTGATAGTTGATAATTTAATTACATGTATATTTGCTACTGCAAACCGTTTAGGTCTAAATCGAAGCGCAGCTTCCACTGAACATACACTTCCTGCATACGATGGTTTATAAGAAGAGCTGAAAAAGCCTGCGTTGATGCCGTCTCAAACATAATACGGCTGCGTGTCTATAAATCCATAATCAAGAAGCAGATATATATATATATATATATATATATAGATGGAGACATAGACATATATTATTTTCTGACGCAGTTGTATGTGTTGTTCCTATACCATGTTGTCTCATGTGGTAGCAATTGCCATATTGACATTCATTGTTAATTTATTTATTCGAAAGCGACAAAAGGGCAATTGCAAAAACAGCCACTTACGCACTTATTTACTGTTACGTATATTTATATATATATATATATATATATATGTATAAAGATATAGATATAGATACACATACATCTACACATTATTTTTTTTCATAAGTATAGCTGCAAAAGTGCATCTATACGATTATGTAATATATAAAATTATATGAATATAAATCTATGATATTAGCTTGTATAATTACATATTGTTCTCTGAACTTCGTGGTTACAGAAAGGATAGTAAATGTCATATACTCGAGGCTTTAGGAGCTGCAATCAGAGCAGACGTTCGTTGACGTTGGCGCAGAGCGTGACCAACCTTGTCAGCATTAAATATATGAGTGTATCCATATCTTTCTATGTGAAAGAAGATTTTTTATTTGCTTTTTCTAATTCTCAGCACTCTCACTCTGCACGTGCACATATCTTCAACTGAAGATGGCGAAAATAACACATAGCAAACTTGCGTTGCTCTTGCGTAATATATACATATATATATGTAATATATATCTATTTATGTGTACAGATGTGTGAAGAGAGATGGAGACAAGAGATGAGAGGATTCTTAATATATATTTATTAGAGTATGGTTTATTCACTATCTCAGGATATGATTGTGCGATTTTTGCAGCTTTAGAAGAGGATGTGTCGACGGGGATTGAGCGTGCATGCAAAGTGGCTGATGTCGAAAGCTTTTTGCAACGACTCCCCGATGGCCTTTCTACTGTTGTCGACGAAAAAGCGCTATCCTTTTCAGGTACACAACTAATTTTTCGTCCCACTTTTCATAATTATTTATTCTATCTTCGATATTATACTTTATGACCGCCTTTTGGCTCTCTCTCAATTTTAATTGATGAAATCTTTTCCGAACTTTCGACGCTGTTCACACACGCTTTTCCTGACGATTGGGGAATTTGCACTCTTCACTAGCATAAGCTCTTCATAACTTATGGAAGCGCGTGCGTATATACTTATCCATATATACATATATATATATATATAAATTGTGAACTTGATGGTGCTGACCTAGTTACCGGCTTCGACTAGTCTTGCAAGCACACGCATGCTTGCGACTCCAGTTATCTGTGATTATATCCGCAGATCAATACACTCTGTGATGTCCTGCCAAATAATGTCTCTTTCAACATACCTTGCCTCTATGCTTTTAATTTATAGGTATCTTCTCTATTCGTATACATATATACAGATATATTGTTACGTACATATGAAAAACGTACTCATTTGTGTTTTTTTGAATATCTGTACCGATCTGTGTGCACCACTATCCATGTACGTGTAATATATATATATATATATATATATATATATATGTGTAGTTATATACACGTAAAATTGTATTAAAAAACTGGATACATCTGCGCTGCTCATAAACATATGCATATATATATATATAATATATCATTACACTCATGAATGTGGGCGTTTGTGCATATGTGATGTCGACATACGGTCTTGACTCACTTGCTTCTACACATTATTACCTATATATATATATATATATATATATATATATATATATATGTATATATGCATACAAAAGTATGGGTATATATGTATGTAAAAGGAATGTATACAGACACCTGACAAGCGTCCATGAAGATCAATAGGAATGCATATTATTGAATGTGCGTCGCTTGTGTCCAGATGTGCAGTTACCGTGAATGATTTCATGCGCACATGCAGGTGCATATACTTCTACATATATATTTACATATATATGTATATGGTATTTCACTTGCTTTTGACTTACTAGCATGCGAACAGGAGGCTACAGGTATCCGGGAGCAGGTACGAGAGCAGTCGTTGAACACAGCGTGTTTGAAATTCAGGTCTTGTTTCTGTGTCAGTCAGTCCATCGCGCATGCGGTGATGTCTCTAATGGAAAACAGAATGAGCATAACTGCAAGAAACTTTGTAGAACCGCATATGCATCATACAGTCACATGCACACACCCACGCATAGCTGTAGCATGTCGTGTGAATTCACAACAGTATGAACTGAGTTGTGACAAGACTGCTTTGATTATTATCAAATTTGTTCATACTCGGATTTGGCGATTCTCTTATAGGTGGCCAGCGCCAGAGAATTTGTATAGCGCGAGCGCTTTGCCGTTTTTTGGCTCCTCACTTCAATCAGACCAACTGCGCATTGGATTCGAAGCCCTTTTCGACCGAAGCAATACCCTTCAAAGCTTGTATTGATGCTGACACTGCCTCACCCTTCAATTCTTTGCATATTGGGGTAGAGACGCAAATCCCACCAGCGAGTGAGAGCGCTGCTGAAGCGGCTGTTCCGCTAATGGTAGACGCTGCTCCGCTTGTGTTAGTGATGGATGAAGCAACGTCTGCTTTAGATCTTCAGACTGAACGCAGGGTCTTATCTCAAATGAAAGAGGTATCGCTATCTGCCATGGGCGTCGTTGCTGGAACAACACAAATCTTCCTACAATGCTCTGCTAGAGCTTGTCCTAAGGCTGCTGCTAGCATTGTGTCGCTACTTTCTTTTTTTGCTTGTTGCTGTTGCTACTGGTGCTGATCGAATAACTGCCGCTGCTGTTGTCACTGCATCTCTTGTGGCTTTCGTCGTTGTAGCTGCTGTTGCAGTCATCGATGCGATTATGCATCTACAGGTGCTATATATATATATATATATATATATATATATATTTTTTATATGCTGCTTCGACTCTCCTGATAGTATTGCTGCTACTGCTACTGCTACACACTAATGAGTCGCTGCTACTTTCTTCAATGCTGTTTCTCTGTTCCTGTGGTAGTGATGATCCTCCGTGCTGGTGTGGCTTTTCTTTTTCCTAGAATCTTGACTAGGTGACCGACTCATCAATAGCTCGACACACTACCGCTCCTCTCCTTCCTCTCTTGGTATCTCCATAAATACACATCTATATATATATATATATATATAGGTTCGTACTCAGAGCTGTTTGCTTATATCTGTGTACATATGTTGCTTATTGAGCACAGCCACGCTAACTTGTCTTTGCTGCTGCTGGTTGAGCTAGTGAAAGGACTGTTGCTGCTGTTGAGAGCGCTGCTGTTGCTCGTTCCTGCTGTATGCTGAATGCTACTTTATATCTTTATTCTTTGCGTAAGCATACATATATGCATTCATGTCTATACAAAATTGCATGCTCTAAACGCATTTGTGCGTTTGTGGCCAGCACGCGTATTGAAAGACGTAAGCTTACATGTTTTATCTAATCCATTCTGTACGGTTTATCCTTATACGCAAGTATACGTATATCTTACACGAAGGATATGAGTACTTTCTCCATTACAAACTTGTGGGTACGCTTGTTTCGTATATCCTTGAATTAGATAAATACTCAATTCTTCTCTACGGATGTGCATTATCACACTCTATAGATCTTTTTTACAGAAGCGAACATTTATATCTCAAGTTCTGATCTTCGAGGACGGAAATTCAGTGTGTGTATACATCTTACTATCTAATCGAATGGGTTGTGAGAACACAGTTTTATGTGTTTGCCTATGTTTATATATATATATATATATTTATTTATTTATTTATATATATGTCTCTGTAGGTAACCAAAGTAGATCCGTAGTCTTGCTAGTTTATACTACAAATATATACATATATTATACATATATATATATATATATATATATATATATATATATATATATTTATATATATGTCTCTGTAGGTAAGCAAAGTATATCCGTAGTCTTGCTAGTTTATACTACAAATATATACGTATACTATATATATATATATATATATATATATATATATATATATATATATATATAACTACAAGTATACTTGCAACACACCGTGCCTGTGTTCCCTTTTTCTTTTCTGTTAGTCTGCTGCAGACGGTGGTTAGCTATAGAGCACGTTTGCGTCATACCGAGGACGTTAGACGGAGGTGTATATATAAATATGTATATATATATATATGTACTAATATCTTAATATATAGAGATCCACATACATATGTGCCTTATGTGTACAAATACAAAAATATATATTAAATACTCTACATGGGTAGTCGTGTGACAATGTGTACGTGTATATAGGCAAGTCTAATTTTTCAACGAGACAACTAGTACATATATATATATGTATTTGCGTTGTTTTATATGCGCGTGTTCAAACATGAAGTTGAATAGCTCCGCACTTTGTATACTTCAGGCGCTGCGCGGCTACACTTGCCTCATGATCACCCACAGACTGACGGCTCTCGACTTCGCACAGTACATTGCGGTAATATATATATATATATATATATATATATAATATACATATGTATATATATTTATTCAATTTCATATATGCAGACCCATGTATGTACGTACATATATATACATAATATATATATATATATATGTATATACTTATATGTATTCAAATATATACATATCTCAGAGAGTATGCATAAATATGCTTGTGAGTACATTACCGTGATGATGTGCGAGCCTGAGGTTTTTGTAAAAATTTATTTCATATAAGCATACTTGCCGTCACATGTGTATGGTAGTCGTACAAGTAATCATTACATAATATATATATATATATATATATATATATATATATGTGGATCTTAACGTAAAGATATAAATGTGCATATGCGTTGGCCCCGTTTGTTGCAGACTTTGACTTTACAGAAGAAATGCACAGAAGATTCCGTGGAGAGAATCCATTTTTATAGTCTTATTGCACATACGTATGAATAGGCATGGATATGAAAAAGGATTTTTTATATATATATATATATATATATTCATATATATATATATATGGGAAATTGAAGTATAGGTAAAAATATAAGTCAGAATTCTAGTTGAGTATATATGTGTGTTGATTTATATAGATGCACGGTAGAATAGAAAAAAAAACCGGACATCGTCACGTAAAAGCTTGTATTGAGCACATCCAATATGTACATCAGGTTGTTTTATACATATAGGCTGTGTAGCCTATACTATAAATCACTTAGGTATGCCTATGCTTATAATACAACAATGTGTAATGACGGGCACGCGTGCGCTTTCGTCCAAAGCAATGCAGAATGAAACATCGAAGCATCAGGTATGAAAATGTGTATGCCTAGCACTCTAGCATTTGAAGAGTTCTTTAAAAGATGTACATGCCCACGTATATACAAATATATTTATTTATTTAATTACTTATTCGTTCATTTCTTCATTTATGTACATAATACAGCCGTATATATATATATATATATATATATATATATATATATATGTACGAAGATGTATGTACACACAAGTTTTGAGTTTTATTAAATATATATATCTATATATATGTATAGGTAAAACATTTCTAAATGAAAGTTTTTTTCTATCAACTCGTTGCCAGCAACTTGACGCAACTTGAAGCAACTTGAAAGTGAGAGATTCTTAATGAAGCGGGGCGATGTATATACATATATATGCTTATGCATGTGTAATAAAATGGAATTCTGCATTGCGTTTTGAATCCTCAGTATATGAGTTTAGGGCAGACCAGAATTCATGATGAATATGCAGACCCTAAGCGGCTCTTCAATAACACAGTAGCATAAGTTAGTATTTTCGCGGCTTCAAGGCTGAATAATAAGAAGGTAATTTTACTTAGAAGTTCTTTTTGTATACGCGGTATACATGTATATATATATATATATATAATTTTCAGGTTTTCAAAGCTTCTCTATTGAAGAGTTTACTTGATCAGATGCTCAGGATGTGCGGAAGTAAGAAAAATACATCGTATACGCAGGAATGCGTGCATATGCTTATACGCGTACAAGTATATATATATATATAAATATATTTTTATGTATGTCTGTGTGTATGTGTGAATGTAGTCATTATTTTGTGTGCTATTAGCACATAAAATAGCTGTATGTGTTATGCGCTGTTTGGAAAAATTTGACTGCCTGGATGAATCCAGCCACTGCGTATTCTGATTCTACATACAAAGACATGTATGTATACCTAATCGTGTAAATATATATATGAGTATAGCGACGTGTAAAGGTGTATATCTGCACTTCTGTTCGTAAACTGGTTTCCTGTACATTTAATGAATCAAAAAGGTCCGCGTATGTTTGTGCAGCATCTGTATCAGCATGCAAATTTCCATAGGAATGTAGAAATTTGATGTGATACGTCATGCACTTCGTGCACGTCTCTTTATATAGCTGATAGAAACGAGTATGTTGTCTCGAGAATCGATCCGTTATTCCATAAAACAAAAAACAATTCAGTTCGTTCATATTGCGTGCTTTTCGGTGCAGGTCTTGAGTGAAGGAAGAGTGGTACAGTGCGGCCAGAAATCTCAAGTTCTTTCCGACCCCTGCGACGAACTGCAGCAAATGTACGTCCACCAAACAGCAGCAGCTACTACACAGGCAGAAAGTTTGAGCCGCCATATTCGTCTCAGCATTAGAATTAGCAGTGCTGTGCAGCAGCAACAACATTCGGGCAGTGTTGCAGCAGAAGCTAGCACAAGAAATTGCGTTGTAGAGATGTCAGTTAAGCATTTAAGCTCCTTCCTTGCTTAAATTGGTGAGCATTTGCGTTAATTGTTTCAAACTTGTCTTCATATGCTTCGAACACTTCTTCCTAGCAGTAGCATTCGTCAGAGCGACAACGGCCGCAGTTGAACTTTTGGAAGGGCACTCAAGTGAAACTACGAACACCAGCAAATGGAGCATCAGCAACAGTAGTAGTTTTCTGCTGGAGAAAAAGTTTTACGTACCATATAATACACGTAAATGTATATGCGTACGGTAAACGACATTTAGCGGCCTCAAACTCGCTGTAACACAGGGGTATAGCTTGCTTGAGTACAGCGTGACTATTCAGTCCGGTTTGTCAACATGTGAGACGTAAAAATATAAATTTGATTCCAGCTGGTCACATCTTTGTATTCGCTTCTACCTCCCGCACACTTAGAGCCTTCAAACTTCTCTGCAAATCTCCTTCCTTCTTTATCTGTCTATCTCTATTTTTCACTTGTATCGATTTTGTGCCACTCTAATTGCCTTTCTTCTTCCTCATTGTCCGCTCGCCTCTCTTCCCTGCTTTTTCTAGTGGATCTCCTTTCCTCAATTTTTTCGCTGAAGACGTAGGAAATCTGAAAGACCACCTTTCAACTTTGGGGGGGTTTTTGACCCTTTTGTCATTTGTGTTCCACTGCATGCAATGTTTCGCGCTCAGCTTGGCTTGCAGCAACACAACATTGGAGACGGATTTCTCAAGAACGTGCCGTCGCTTTGCAGCAAATATCGCTGCAGTCAATATAAAGACCAAATCCTTATTCAACTAGAAAGCTTTACACTTTTCTGCAGTCAGCCTATCATACTTTACACCATACATATATATATATACATATATATATATTTACATATATATAGGTAAGAGCTACAAAACGAGTTGCAATGGTTGCACTTGTGCAGAAGGCAGCAGAATTTTGCACCTCTTTAAAAAAAGCATTTAACTCATTCAGTGTGCATGTATATATATATATATATATATATATATATATATAGGGGAATGGCTCTAAGATTTGTTTGTCAGTAAGAATTTCTGGTTTTCTCGGAGCAGGTTGCATACTTATTCTAAATGTAAAGGTTGCGGGATCTTTGTTGTCAGCCCTCCACTGATGGATTTTTTGTCAATTTTATTTGCTTCCGGACCCCTCTCTGTCGATAGATTTCGTATGTTGAATGAAGGTGCTGATGTTTGAATGTGTACATATACGCGCATATATATATACATATATATATATATATATATATATATATATATATATAAATTTATATCTGAGCTGATAGGTCATACTATGTATGTATATATTAGGGTATGCTTTATTCATTCTTGTACAATATAAAATGATCCTGTTATTGTTTATACGATCATTTGGAGCTTACATCGCGTGTAGCAAAGGTACTCTTTTATCAAAAGAAACGTTCGTTGTCTCCATGCTTCTCCTACGTAATCTGTTTATATACATTATCTAATTCCTCAAATATGTACATATTATTACTTACAAAACACAGGTGGTACACGACAAGCATCGCATACACACTATTTTAGCTACCACATTGCTTAGTGTAATTCTTTCGTTTTTTCCCAGCGAAAAGAACGCAAATGAATATTTAGGGGATTTTCTTATTCTTCTCTGTGTGACTGCGTGCCTCGTACAGCTTTCTGTGAAAGATTTCTTCATACGCTACATGTACATATGCACACTAGATAGTGTCTGTATGGCTACTGGGGAATGTGAGATTATACTTCTAACCCTTGACTGAGAATTCTGGACGGAAAAGGTTTTACCTGTATATATATATATATATATATATATATATATATATATATATATATATTATATTTCAATCTGTCTTCAACATATGGTATGTGTAGATTGCGCGAGAATATAATTTTATAGCTTTTGTAGGCAAACTTCATTTCGTTACGCATTTGTGAAGTCTTTTAAATGTTCGTTGATGTTATCGGTAAAGATATACCCTTACACTTTTTGTTTACAAATGGTGTTACACATTTGTAGGTGAGCATTTGTTGAAAATAATTTATATACATACTCGATACATAGGAAAAAATATATATACGTATACATAAATTTGTATCTTTAATTTTGAATTCACCTCCACTGTAGGTGATAAGCCTGCTACGTCAACGAAAACGCCGGTCGACTCAGTTTGAAAAAGAGCTCCTCTTTTGTAATATCCAGCTCTAAATGTCTTTTACTAGTAAAGAGATCCTGTTCATTCGCAGTCGATAAATGTGTTATAGTTTGCATAGACTTGTTTTTGAAGTAAAAGACCATTAAAGAAGGCGAAGTTGCACACATCTGCAATTAATACAATTATATATATATAGATATATTTTATATAGATATATGGATAGATAGATATATGGATAAGTCGATCGTTGGATTGATAGATAGATTGATAGAATATATATATAGATAAGTCAGGTAGATAGATAGATAGATAGATAGATAGACAGATAGATAGATAGATAGATAAGTAGATGGTTAGATAGATAGATAAAAACTCCAGATAAATAGATAGATATTTAGATAAATCCAGATATGTAGATAGATATATAGAAAAATCCAGATAAGTAGATATATAGAGAGATAGATACAGGCATCTCATTCTGCAAACGTACACGGCAGATATACACTTAGCAGGTCTGCAACAGACATGTGGCTCTCAGTTATAGATATTTTCAGTATATACATAACAAGCTTGGTAAGAACATCCTCAATGTGTAAGCTGCGAGCCTCACAATTTTACCATATTTTTTTAGAAATGCCCTTTTTTATGAGCTGCATACAGCAGCTGATTCGTGGGATATAGTTAGAGAATACTGGCGCGTCGTGCGAAATGTAATTGACGTGTTGATATAGATCGCAGACCCTTGACCAACTTACTCAATCCCTTATATAAAGTGTAAACACGTCAGTTCAGAATCTTTTCCTCATAGTTATTACGACTGTTTCACAGAGTTGTGGGTTCAATGTGTAGCTTCCACACTTTTCATAACCGTGAGCCTTCTCGCCAGGCCCTTCTACAAATACAACTCGTAGACTTTAACCTTAAATTCTCAAGAAAGTTACAAATGGTATAATTCAAGTGACAACGCGTCGGCTTTTCGACTTTGTTTTTTCCTATAAAACACCTCCTTTCCAGCTGCAGTAATAGCACGCAGTATACATTTTCAGGCGCTCGGCTGCTGGTGTCTTCTGATTATGATTTTGCACACATTTTTCTGGAATACTAACATTCGTTCCGGTAAAGTGAACTACCCTATGAGTTGCGAGCAACAGAAATCAGCAGTTCACACTGTACAGATTTCATCCAGATATGACTAGGATTTTGAATGCAGCAGTGGTGCTGAACCTCCACGATTGTCTGCATGTAAGCGCATGCGTATAGCTGGTTCACATTAGCTTGAATCTAAGCGCCGTATAAATTCTCTTTCTTTCTGCATGGAGTAAACGCATGCATAGAGAAGGTGCACATTAGCTTGCAACTACACGCCTTAAAAATTCTTTTTCTGCGAGGAAAAAGAAAATTGTCTTCTGTACTTAAAACCTTATGACTGAATGAGCCTGTGCAAAAAAATATTTCGAACATTTGAGCTTCCAGTTTGCGAGACGCTCATAAAGAAAAGACTCTTTTTATTTTTGAATAAGGAAACATACATCTTAAAACTACAAAAAATGGCATATGTAAGCACATATTCACACTCTAGCCATCAATGATGCTAAATCCCTGGAATTTTTAGTAGGACTAGCATCAGAATTGCTGTTGAGCAAGTAAAACGCTATTTTATGATCCCGTGAATTCGGTCAAATTTTTGCAGCAGGTGCGTTTTTGTTGGCGCACTGTACAATTTGGTGCAGTACACAATTCAAGCCGTCCATTATATATTTAACGTCCATATCATACATAAGTACGTAAACATCTGTATTCAGTTGTTTATTTAGCTTATGTATATATTTACGTAAACCATGCCATCTTGAGTAATGTATATCCTCAAACTGTACCTCCAGTAACAGATGCCCCATCCTTTCAGACATACATCATTTTTTACGAATGTATTGCTAGATTATCAGACAGCATACTTCCTTTCAAGCGAACTACTATCTGCGTAAGCACAGATTCGCACACTAATGAATATGCTTCACAATACATTTGTTTCTGGCACACTAATGATTAGAAATCGTACAAAATGGCGCATATATCCTGGCAATTTAACTTTTGCAAGTAGTTTCGGGAGAGAAGACTTGTAAAATAACGTGTGTTCAGTAAAATACCAAGTTCATGCATGTAATTCTTTGGCGGCGTGCAAAGTGTAGCCGTTAAACGACAATTGTATTATTTTGATCACAGATCGCGCACACGAATTTTTGCATGTGCCGTTCGACTGTCATTGGGCTTGCTTTTTCAAACAACCCGTGTACTACGGAAAAATATTGAAGCGATTGAAGAAGAATGCAGCTTATGTGTTGTACTTTTTCACTCATTTGTTTGCTCTGTCACGTAATCAAACGCTATTCTTGAAGAATGCGTGGCTGCAAATGGAGAGAAAAAAGTCCTCTTATCCGCGCAGGTCATAGCGGCAAAGGGAGTTTTCTTTCCACAGTATCATTTAAAAGAACTGTTCTCGCACTAATAGCAGAGAACGCATCAATTATCCTCAATTTCACCATTCAACAGCTGCTCTAACGACAGTGACAATCGCAACTATGAACGTACATATGGAAAAAAAAAGCATACAGTACATTCATTTATCTTGCACGGATACAGTGCACGCGCAACCACATACGATACTAATAAAATTATCGTATATGTATATGTGATGCAAATACAAAGCGAGGAAGATGTCACACGCGTGCAGAAAGCCGTAAATACGGGAGTTTCAGAAGCTGCATGCACTGTTCAAGTCGAAAAAACGACTTTCAACCGGACATACCATGATGTCTTGAAAAGTGGACAGAGAGGGTTCTTGCTAGTTCCCTGTTCATAAGCATAAACTGCTATCATGGGAAGAACTCAAAGGAACACCACGCTGTGATAATTTTGTTGAGAACACGATACAACGCACATTGTTAAATTTATGAAATTTTAGGACGAAGTGTATCTCGCATATTGAAACTATCACAGCCGTTCTGACGGCGTTTGTGTCGCTCCATCATGGAGCAATCATAAAAAAGAAGATGTACTATGCGCTTGGCTCCACCATCTCTTTGGTTTGCCCTGTTTCTGTCCTAGAAGAAGGTATGAAACGAAACTGTCGAATAAACTGAAGCGCTTCTTCCTGTTTTTGTTTCAACTGCTTTTCATTCCAGTGCAACTCTGCTGCCATCAACTTGCCCACCTGCACACATAAAGTAAGGGTATTCCAAACTACAGATTGCTACAATAGTTGCATACATATACTATATATAGAGAGAGAGCGAAGATACATACGAAGTATTTGCAGCACGAATTTGATGAAATTGTGTATGCATATGTTGTCAAACTGCACACATAAAGTAGGAGTATTTTTATTGCGTTTTCCCTACAATGTGTGTATATGCACACAAGGGGTGAAGCTACATCTACATCTAGTTAGTCAACCATACGCAACGATACATTTATGAATGCACATTGCTTGATGCAGAGCTATTGTTATATGAATGCATGGGAATCAAATATTGCACCTATTTTGTCGAAGAGAACTGAATGCAATAAGAAGACTATGTGTAGCCGGAAACGTTCGGCTTCCCCACTTTCGGCAGTAGAGACTACCTCAAAAAAAATTTCATATAACACAAAAGCCCCATGTACATATATATATATATAAGTATTTATATATATATATAGGTGTTTGCACAAGATACTGATGAGGGAGAGAAGCAACGCAGCGAACGGGGAGACTGACAGTGCGTAGAACATATATCAATTGATTGCATTACATATACATATATATATATATATATATATATAAGAATGTAGCTGTTTTCTTCTCTACAGAATAAGCTCCAGAATGGAAAGGCAGGAAGGAAGTCAAAGAAAGGAAAGTACACAGGCGGGCTTACAAGATATCACTAACGAAGAATTTAGAAAAGACGAGCTTACGCAGGCCATAAAAAGGTATGTGTTTCTGATAAAACGTAGAAGGTAAAGAGGCTTACGATTGAGTCATCTACAACACTGCGAGTGAACCCGGCGAAAGTTCCATATTTTAGTAAAAGATATGAAATTAGGGAGAGGAAGCTATACGCCACCGGAAATGATATATACATGTAGAAATGAAGGCAGATGCTACCATGAAAGAGAGATATACATTTGAGAAAGCCAGTAAGTTCACCTACAGTAGAGCAGATTAATGACGCGCTCTTATAAAGGCTAGCAGGCATATATTTGACAATGTTTTAGTAGACTTCACACACGATCTAGTTAACCACAAACATATATGTATAGGTCTCCATATATAAAATATATATATATATATATATATATATATACATCGTACACATGTTATGTGTATAATTGTGAAGAAAGCGATAGGTGCGTGGAGACAGATCGAATGCTTGAGATGGTCTATGTGTAGCAAGGAGAAAAAATAGAGATTTGATATATACACATATATGAGCTGTAAAATATATAGATATATTTAGACAAAGTGACAGCTGGAAATTTTTGCACAAACTTATTTGAAATCTGTTTTGAAAAGAATAGCGAGAAACCAGTATAAAGCACACGTGCTCAACATATGATATAGCAGTCTACATAAATACTGTATGTAAACTAGCGTATCTACAAGCACACTAAGCCGCAACACCTATGCGCAAAATCTATAAAAAGCATTTTAGAACATGTGACGTTCATCGAAGAGGCTGACGTACCAAATATTTACGCCATATATATATATATATATATATATATATATATATATATATATATATGTAGCGTTTCAGAATTTAATTTAAGCGAGGGTGTAGCCACATAGACTCATGCAACTCAGTAGTTGGAATCCAGACTCACACGCTGCTGATCCCATATGAGGCATATGTGCAGAGAAGAACAAGCATATCTAGAAGAACAAAAGGTTGGAAAGTTTACAGCTAAATTGATGTTTATCCAGATTTTTCATACGTATGCACAGACTGCTTTTCATACACATGTATATACGGGTACATACAAGGAATATATACATATACATGAATATATATATTCTCGCACGGTTCAATCTTTATACAAAGACGGGCACACAGGCACTTTATACGGCAGCCACGCTTTTAGAACGTGAACGGGTGATGACGCAGTAGAGTTGATATACAATTTTCAGCATTTTTAATTGCAAATAGTGGGTAGGACAAATGTGTATTACCTCTTCAATGCATTTCTCTGCGGCTGCTGCATCAAGAAAAGCAAGATTTATACGTCGCGCCAGCACGTCTCCTATACCTCTAGCCATTTCATGCCTATTGAAAAAAAAGAGCAGTACTACTACAGCAACGCATCACTTGCATTCCACGTATATATATATATATATATATATATATATATGTATATCTATACATGTTTTCTGTAGGAGAACACAGAAAAATTTCGGTACAGCGATCAGATTCTGACTCAACGTACGTGCCTAATTAGAGTGTATTGCTACGTAGAGAGGCGAAAAATATGACAGCTGTTTTGAGTGGATATACAGTTGATGATTAAACAACGAGACAGCCGTCAAAGCAACTGATTCGTCTTTTTCTGCTGAATTTGCGTCTATCAGCAGCACACACCGACAAAAACACAGCACCCCAATGAAAGAGCAAATTCCGAGTTTTGGTGTGATTTAGAGGTACACTTACACGGAAGCAGACACAGTCTAAATTTTCGTGTACACACATTATTGATACTCTTTTGCTTAGGTATGAAGTTCGTAGTATGTGTGCGTGTGAAGAATCGCTGCAGAGCAGAAAGGAGAAGAATCTAGTTACACTGCAAACAAACTACAGCTTTCACTAAAAACGATGTCTACCGAGAACCCATTTCGATAAATATACAGTTACATTAGTACGTCTGCACACTACAAATTGACAATATTTTCGCTTGTAAAATGAGTTTCTAGCTCCTCGACGATACAAAGCGCTGCAAATCAACTGCAGAAACGCCAGACGATTGCTCACACATATATGTAGCTATGCACCCACACACAGAACTAATAACTGTCCAGCTATACAAGATATCAAAAACACGTAGTGATATTCATTCGCGCCAGCAGTTGAGGGAAGCCAGCAGTACAGGAACAGGTATACCCAGAAAATGAGAAAAACGGGAAAAGAGATTAGAAAGCAAAAGAAACGAGTTGGAGTGAAAACAGAGCGAGGTTGAGAAGAAATCAAGTTTGCTACTTATTCGTAAAAAAGGAACACAATTCCCCCATAAAACGTAATTTTTAAAGTCATACTCAACTTCTTTACCGCACCACAAAAAAGGGACGAAATCGCGTCCCTTTCTCTATTCTTTCCTGCGTTGCGGACTGGCAGCAGCGGGCTGTTTGTAGTTCCCCACATGTGCTGAAAAAAAACTCCGAAAGTGGGCCTTAATACAAGCAAGACGTCAAAAAGATGTACGTGAACTTCTACGCGCCTCAAAGAGCCAGATTAATATGAAAGAAAAGGGATTTGTTCATGTACCGGTGGTTCACAAGAAAAATTTGCCTTTCTAAAGAGTCCGCTTTTTCCAGTGCTTAGCACTTATCACCCTCGAAACAATAAAAAACTTTTTCCGTCCTTGTTTTTCCACTTCCATGCCTTACTGATACAAAAAATTACTGTTACTGTTCGAAGAACTGCCACCGTTCCTGCTGCTATTGTTGCTGCTGCTTCTTCTTTCAGTATGGTGTGCAGAAGTGACTGCTATTGTTAGTTAGCTTATTTTTGCTGCCGTTAAAATTACTTCAAAAATTACCTAGCAGCGTAAACCACTTCCGCTCGTAAATAAGGAAAAGAAGGGTCGTCAGAAAGAGGGGCCAGAAAGTCTCTTTTTTCTTCGCCGAGGGCGCAAACCTCTCGTGCGAGGAAGCCGTAGTTTTCCACCAGGTGTCGAATTTGCGAAAAGGACAAAAAAGGATATTTGCGGTGTATGTACACCTCAATTGCGCCTCCCCCGGGCACACACTCCTGCGTTTTCGAAGAAATCAGTAGGCACGGAGTCAGCGACAAGAGTCGTAATGATTAAGTCGCTCATTCGTTTCATCGACAATGAAAAAGAAAACTTTTTATCAGCGGCAACATAATTATATGCGTAATTGTATATTATATATATATATGTATGTACATATGTAGCTTTAAATAGACGGAATATTCACGAGATAAATGCATCTTCATAAACTACATATAAAGAGACACTGCGCAACGAATAGTCGGGATTTATAAATGAGTCGAGAATTAACATTAGGTGAAAAGCAGCAGGCCACATTCTACTACTTGAGCAACAAGAACCTTACCAAGTACATCGAACAACAGCCACTGCGTGGACGAACTGTAACGAATGAGAACAGATAACATCCATTAGGCAATTACAGTACAACAAAAAATCTGCAGAAGTCGCTAAGTAATTATCATATATATAAAATCCCGTGCGCATAAGCAACACCTTCTACAGCACTGCTTTAATTATTTATCTATATATATATATATATATATATATATATATATATGCGTGTATTTATATGGGGATTTTTATGACTTGATAACACGTCAGCCGTTGAGAACGAAATGTACCAGATATTTTTTTAAAAAATGAAGCAGCTTCACCAAACTGTGATAGTAATTTTTTACTGAAACGCAGAAGCTGCATACGCAACATGGGAAAAAGTGTTGTATACAGCAGCTCTATGTTTCTTTCATAGATGCGTATGTTTGCTAAAAAAGTCTTCATAAACTCGAGAAAAAGCAGTCGATAAAAAGCATGAAATTAGAGGCAAGACGTTTGAGAAGAAGCAAAATTACATCAGCCATTTCTGAAAATCACGACTTGAAGGAAGGACGGCCGCACACATATATACATACATGTGGACTATAAATGCATACAAATAGAAATACCATACGTATTTAATCAATTTACACTCAAAACCTATTCAAAACGTTCCTGTAGACATCAAATGAACTTCACCCAGCGGCGGCTTTTGTCAGACTGAGAGTCTCGTATGAAATACATATTTCAGTACATTATACACACAAATATAACAAGCATTACAAAGCGAATATAGTCATGTAGATGTGTCTGAAAAAGCAGGGAAAGCAGTGTATGTACAGTTCGGTCGATCGCCGCCATACGATAATTAGAAGAAAACAAAGCTGTCTTCGCCTTTTCAAATCTGACGAAAACGACAAAAGCAGGAACCTTCACTGTGACAGTTTCCGCGATTCAACACAAAAACAAGTACGGACTATTCTATCACGACGACCTATAAGTAGACTTCATCTGCATGCGCAGAGCCATTGCAACGAGCTTTCTACACGCGTTAACACGACTGCAGCAAATACGTCGTAGAATCAGCAAAAGCAGTCCTAATAGCAGCACACACAGCAGCTACTAGAGCACCAACGAAAGCAACTCATAATTTGCTCCAGCGACTACAGCAGCAGCGATACCGTCACTATACTAACACCTACATTTACAGCTTCATTGGCAGCATCAGCAGCTACAAAGGCAGTGTAAAAGAAAGCAGCAGCAGCAGAAGCACATACTACAGTAGTAGTAGGCAGCTACTGAGGCAGCTTCAACCGCTCTATACATACATACATACATACATACATACATACATACATACATACATACATACATACATACATACATACATACATACATACATACATACATACATACATACATACATACATACATACATACATACATACATACATACATACATACATACATACATACATACATACATACATACATACATACATACATACATACATACATACATACATACATACATACATACATACATACATACATACATACATACATACATACATACATACATACATACATACATACATACATACATACATACATACATACATACATACATACATACATACATACATACATACATACATACATACATACATACATACATACATACATACATACATACATACATACATACATACATACATACATACATACATACATACATACATACATACATACATACATACATACATACATACATACATACATACATACATACATACATACATACATACATACATACATACATACATAACATACATACATACATACATACACATATATATATATATATGTGTATATATATATATATATATATATATATATAGCTGTGATAGCGCCAGCAACTATTGAGGCAGCTCCAGCAGCAGCTCAGAAATGGCAGCGAAACTTTAGGTGGAGTGATAAGGGGAGCTCGGGCACAGCAGCCGAACAGCAAAGACAGAAGCATTGACAGCAGCGATTTCAGCAGTAGAAACTGCGATTTATCAATTGTATCAGCGGCAGCAGCATCTGCAACAGTATTTTTTATGAAGCTAGTGAGCTTAGCGTCATCGACAGTCACTCACTTCGGGGGCCAACTGGCCTGCTGGGTCGACAGCTCCTTGAAGTTTCAGGCCTTTCGAACGACATGAATGAGTCGCTTTTATCTTTCCAACATTTGCCTCTAACAAAGCGTCGATCGTCTCCTACAACATATGTAAATAGTGAGGAGTATACTAAAGACAGAAGAGACTAAGAAAGTCGCTGAATTTAGACACTTAAGGGGCTCTGTGCTGTACCTGCGCGGCTCCACAGTGCTGCTGCGCCAATACTGAGACGCCCCACTACGCATACACCACGCAGAAATACAATATATATATATATATATATATATATATGTACGTGTACGGATAGTTTTGTGGAGCAATTGTTTGCAGTTTCTTCAGCTGCCTGACAGGACTTCGTTATGACAAGTTTGGGACATTGAAAGTGTTCATTTCCTCTACTTAGCAGCGCCAAGCAAGACCAGCGTCTACAAGAAGCGGACGACACTGTGTAAATCATCGCCAACGCTGCTGCTGCCAATTTCAGTAGTGTTTTTCAGCTAGTGCCTTACATGACACATATGGCAGTTACACCACAAAACGGAGGTGAAAACAAAAACCACACACTCACTTTCTTGTAAAAACAATTATTCAGAGCACATCTATATATATATATGTATATATATGTATGTATGTGCGCCCTGCACAATTATGCATCTGTGACAAGACGAAAAGCATGTCGGCGAAAGAAACAACTAGGATATACTTGTTTCTGTGTTTACATGGGGTGAGTGTTCAGTGAAGCTGCTAGAGATTTGTTCATAAAATATAGATATGTATGTATGTCTTTCTAACGGAAAACATACACACCAGCAACACAGTCGTACTTAAATGATGATCTAGATAGGAAAGGTTTATACATGTTTGTACAGAGAGAGGCGTTGACTTTTTGGTAAGCGAACGCGCACTGTCCTGGAATTTCTTCGACAGGAGAAACGAAGCCAACAACAGAAAAAAGTGTAAGTACGCATTGCGAGTAATTTTATCTCGCTTATATTAAGTTAGTATACCAGCTGCTGCGCCTGAAAGTCTCAGTGCACAGCCAGAGAGAGCTGTGCAGAAAAAGCGGCGGTTTGAGTCTTTCGTTTCACCTATGTTTGAGACTCCTGGCTAGTTCTTCTTCCACTCCCTACGTATATATGATTCTCAGCGCATCTATTTTCATCAAATTTCTGTGATACTGTATTATAAGTAGATTCGCCAAGTCCTTTATTCATACACAGCTACTTCACCAAGCCTCCATTCATACTGTGTACATCTTTTTCGTCAGGCCCCGGTGTGTGTTAATACGCCACTTTTTCATCATCGAGCGTCTAGGTGTAGATCTTATGGTTTTGCATCAGTTTCTCTATATATTCTATCCACCTACAAGTCTTTGAGTATACATTGCAAGCCCTGTTTATTGTATACTGCTCTTTCGTTAAACCCAACTTAGCAGCAGCAATACCAGCAAATCAGTGTGAAAACAGGCTCCTAAAAACCCTCATAGAAAAGAGAGCGTGCAGCAGTAGCAGCAAGTGATGTCACACACAAGCTTTTCTAAATAAGTAGACGAACAAAAGCTGCATTTCTTCGAAAAAAAAGACCAACCTTCCAAAGAAAGAGAGAATTCCACAAAGAGACAGAGACAAGAACAGTGCTTTTCAAAACACACATACGCTTCACATTGAGACACGGGTTGTGCGGTTACATATATATATGTGATATATATATATATATATATATAGATAAATGGAGAAAGAGAGATTAACAGGAAGATATGTGTGTGAGTTTGAATAAATTTATGTATTTGGTATGTGTAAAAGTTTAGATGTCTGTGGGTCCGTGTACACGTAGAGATGTAGAAAGAAGAGGAGAGAGTTGACGAGAAGAGGAAAAAGGGCGGAAACGAACTGAAAGAACGAAGAAGTGAAAACTGAAAGGAAAGGAGTTGCGACAGAAACCCAACTGAATAGCGAGCATATCTGCTGAAGAAGAAACAGCTACAGACACAGCAGCTGACAGAGAAACAGGCGAGAGAAGACAGCTGAGAGAATCAAACAGCAAATGTGGCTGAGCATGCTAGAGACATCAAGTTACATTTCTGCGTCTCAGAGTGAAAGGGGGAAAGAGCAGTTGGAGATTTACACAGACGAGACGAGCGGAACGAAGAAGCCAGAAAGAAAACAAAAGGAGAGAAACACCTGGTGCGGTTGAGCCCAGGACGAATCAGAGAAAAGAAGTGCGTTTGAAGCATTGAGCTGGAAGAATTTAGTGGTGAAAGCACGTATATACATATATATGTATGTATGGTGGATTCACACATAAGTGAGGTCAGCGTTTTGCATACTTGTTTCTTCTGTGATTATATGCTTCGGGCGCTAACCGTAAGTCTGCACACCCGGACTTTCTACAAATTTGTGAAAGGTGTATTTCTCTTTCGGAACTGCACGGGGTGCTGCAATGAAAAACGCCTTTAAAACGTATACACCGTGATTCGTTGCAGATTTCGATACCAATGAGATCTCGAGTTTTGGCTCTATCGTGTGAAAGTCCAGGAACACGAAAAGGCCCTAAAGATGAAAAGTCGTAAATTCGTGTGAAGTGTGCAGACACCAATCCATCGTATCTGGATTTCCAGATCAGATTTTTTTCAACCTTCAGTTGATCATTTCTGCGCAAATACAAGAGCTGCTTTTTGTATGCTTTCTCTATATACTCTGTGTCACTCAAGCTCGTTTCGTGAACGGTGCAAGTTTGCAGCAGAACTTGTTGGATCATCTTTGCTCAAAGAAGTGTCTGAAATCATTTACTGCTACTTCTCCCACAAAAAATGATAATTGCCGCAAGTCTTCTTGTGTCTAATGTGTTCGTTTTCTGCAAAAATTAAATAGCTCCGCTTTACAGAACTGACACAACCTTCTGTGAAAGAAAAGGGAGTTCCGCCTCGTTCACTACGAAGACGTTCGATTCACCTTCTATTTGTGGAAAACCGGATTACCTGAGTTTCGAAGTTGGGCAAAATACTATGTTTCAATGAAAAAACGAAAAAACTCAGCTTTCTGATTAGCGAAATTGTATCAATGAAGAAACTATTGCGGATATAAAGCTTATTCTAGCGCATCCAGTATAGACGCGCTTCTGTGTGTCTTTGCAGGCATACATACACAGAGATACTTCCTCTCTCTCTCTCAAATATGCTCAATAAAGACGTTTAACTATGTCAGCACACACAAATTTACAGATAGCTGCATTTGGATGAGGACTTTTACTATATGTAAATCGATAAAGACAGGCACTAGCACCGAAGCAGCGAATCAGTCGGACTGACGAAACAAAACAAGCTTCGCCTTCTTCACCTCTCAGCAACTGCTTCGAGACTTCCAATTCTGTACCTCTAATATATTTACATTTGTTACAAAGGCATATATATATATGCGTGTGGAAATCTTTGGATAGTAGGAAAAAAACTGTACGTACACGACAAAGAGCATGTCTCATACCAGAGAGGTTTTCGTAAAATCAAGTCAACGAAGAGAATACACAATCAGTTGCAAGTGTGCATATATATATATATATATATATATATATATATGTGACATAAAGCTGATTATAGAGTGAGTTCAGCCACCTACATGCATATACTTATTGTAAAGGGAAAGAAGACAGGGAAGTTCAGACATACCTCAGCCATGCGTCTAGATGTAGTCCATTTGCCTCCTAACAGAGAAAGAAGTCCAGTTTTTTCATCAAGGAGAATATAGTGGGATCGTACTACATCTTTAGTAGAAACGTGAGGAACTGCTGCACGATCCTTCGCTACAGCTGAGCCTTCTGAGGGCTGCGGAATGTGGGGAATCAAAGGCCGAATGCCTTTCCAGACAGACTTCACATCGTCTCTGTTCACAGTTTCATTTTGGCACATACTCTACGCTCAGATAATTGATCGACCACTTAAAGAGATATATTTATGTAAGTTTTCTCCTTCACAGAAAGGTATATTCGTATATATATATATATATATATATATATACTAGTTAGACAATCTTGGAGTTATACGTATATGTACAAACGAGTTATCCTTCACATAAAGTCATACGTCTCTCTTCCACGTGATATATATTTGTCCTGTTCTTCATTCAAATCCTACTGGTTTACTCCTGTATTTGTCTATGTAGATATACATGCGTAAATGTTCCTGTATGCTCTAACAAGTACAATTTGTACAGTAGAACTATGTGTATGTATGCGTGTAGGGAGAGACACTGAGACGAGTGGGTGCGTCCCGTGTTGTTTGCAAGTTTTGTACGCAGATCTACTCATACATTACAATTCTATACATATATATATATATATATATATATGCATATACATGTACATGAAATGTTAGAATTGCGATTAAATTACTGAGTGAGAAAGATAGGAGCAAGCTTCGTTTCCTACTAGTAAAGATATACGCATACTTCTTTCTGACTGAGAATCAAAGAATGCCTTTACGGTATGTCCATATGTATAAATAAATATACATATATATATATATATATATATATATATATATATATATATATATGTATGTATATTTTGGTCTATATAGAGGGAGATTTAGACATGCGCAATGCATCTGTTTGCATATCTGCTATCAATAAACTCGGCAGTGTGTACTCTGATTGAACTCTGAACATCAGTACAAGAGATCTGTCATCACTTTCATAGATCTTCATGTGCATATATAGTTGTCTACACTTATTACACCGTATATGTAGCTGCTGCAGATGAATTTGGTCGCATATAACGTAGTTTTTAACACTATATATGTACAAGAATTTGTCTCAGTCAACTAGACTGTATAGTTCTACACATACAAGCAGTTCGTTCGCAGTCAACACAATATATACAGACGTTTGAAGGCAAGGAAGGGTATGTACACGTTCTGGAATATAGTATCCTACTACGTCTATACGAAAAAGACGCGCCTATTTGTATACTAGACGTCACACAGACAGTGTCTTCGTATATTCATTATTTCAAACCCCCATCCACATGCAAAAGAAAGAAAAAGGATTCATTTTATGTATTCCAGCATGCATATATATGCATCTATGCCTACATGCGGGTGTATAATCTTTTATTTATGAGGGTCATAATATATAGTATATGTATACAAATTCTTCATTGGAAAGTATATGCCTACGTATGTCTTTGTAGTCTCGTATGCCTGAGTCGCAATATATGTATAAGTATATGCTAACGTACGTCTCTATAGCGTCATAGGGCTGACGTTGCGTGCCAAAGTATATACGTTTGGAATAAATAGAATGATGGAAGTTTAGAAGTAAATATATACATATATATATGTATGTATATATGCAGGTTTACATACACATCAAGGTGCATATATATATATTTGTGTACATATTTGTTCTGCGAGCAATGCGAAAGAGTATGCTATCCACAGACGACAACTCTGCAAAGACATATATATATATATATAGAGATAGATAGATAGATAGATAAGGGTGAATGAGAAGAGCGGATATTATGACGCAAATGTCTGATATGACTATGTTATAATATGAAATTATAGAGTGCAATTCATTAAGTCCATCTTTGGTGAAGTTAAATTTGCATTTCGCTCTGGACGTGAGGCACGCATATTCGCGCATGCGTAAACAAGCACGTGTGCATGCAGCAACTCTCAGTTTGCGTAGAAACTTCTTCGAAAACTTGGATTTGCGTCCTCATTTTGTGAATCTATGTCCTTATATCTAATTGAATAAATATATATATATATACATAGATAGACTGAAAGATAGATAGATAGATAGATAGAGATGATATAGATATACATACTGGTATATACCCCTATAGAAAGCAATACACATACATTATATAATTGTGGATCTAGATTGATACAGAAAAGATGGCAGCGGGTTGGGGGGGGGCTTGTCTGCCTTGTAAGCTGCTGCACCAGCAGAACCAGCTTTTTGTCAGCTAAATTTGAAGTACAAATCAACTGAAATTGACTATAACACTGCAGAAACTGGTATTATCTAAGCCCATTCCCACGCACTTAACGGGGCTCTGTTTGTGGCTGAAAAATCAGCAGTGGAAAGCTGTAACTAAAGCTGCAAGGACATTTAGAGCATCTGCAGCAGTAGCAGCAGTAGTCGAAACAGAAAAAACAGCAGCAGCATGCACATACACCAACATTTTTTTCTTTCTTCATGTAAATATATCTATATATATATATATATATAAACACTGAATAATTTTGGCAGTGCAGCTTTGAACGTCATAACACCATTACTGGCAACAACAGCAGAAGCCGCGCATAATAATATTAGCAGTAGCACGAGGCTACTATTGATTTATCAACAGTTCCGCTCTAGTGAAGATCGCCTTCTTTCATGTGAATTTTTATGTGGTCTGTATATTCTTGGGAATTGTCTTATATATGTCACTGTTGTTGCTTTGCATTCACACACTGATCCGCTGCAGATGCAAATTTAAATTTAATGTGTTTGCAAGCGCTGCTCCGAAGAAAGAAATACAAATGCCATACAATTATACAGTTGTACACATATACATATGTTTGTGTGTTCATTTGTACATATATATTTAAGTGCTATGTAATATATACTGTATGTATTGTTTGTATGTATGTATGTAGTGAGTATGTAATATTACCGTATGTATTGTATGTATATATATATATATATATATATATATATATATATGTAGTGTGTATGTAATATATACCGTACGTATTGTATGTATCTATGTATGTATGTAGTGTGTATGTAATATATACCGTACGTATTGTATGTATGTACGAATTTGTAATTTCGGCTAGTGAAAGAGGCCCCAGCAGATCTTTGTGTGTGCTTTGAAGCGGTTTACTTGCCTAAGTTGTTGTTCTTTTATGTTCAAGTAGGAGGCTAGTTCGTGAATAATCCATTCAACTTCAGCAGATGAAGCAGTTACGTCCACAGCAAGTTTACAAGGAACGTCAGTGGTGCCTGCAATTGTGCTGCCTTGCCATGGGAGCATAAATAAAATCCTTCCGTCAGATGTTTGAGGAAGAAGAAGTCCACAAAGTGAAGAAGAAGTGTAGTAGTGTGGCAGCACTATGTGAGATCCTGCACAAAGCAGTTGTATACGCATATTTGCGTATCTATGCTGAACAGTAGTCACGAAACAGACGTCTACACGCATATATATATGTGCAGATCGCGCTGATATGCATATATATGCGTTTGTATAGAGTACGCAGCTAATCAATATCTACATATACAAATAGTAAAATGTTTTTATATATATATATATATATTATTTATTTGTTTTTAAAAATGTTGACACATATATACATATATATATATATTAAAGTATTGGCGCGTGCTGAGTTCCTCACATTTGCATTGAACGAAGCTTGTAGTGAGCCAATACTATGCAAGGACGTATGAACCAAGAGAAAAATAAACATATATAATATATATATATATATATATATTTATGCTAATGATTCATTCATGAAGACAGATGTACATATTTTCAAGCGTATATATATATATATAACTCATCCACGCATTGAATGATGTAGGAAAAATACATCCTGATATTCAGGATGATCTCTATATACATATATATATCTATATTGGTTTGTTTAAATGGCATATGTACGATGTGCCGATATTTATGTAGATCAAGATAGAAGTTGGAAACGACTCTAAATCACAGACTTTGCTGCAGAGTAAGCGTATGTTAGCATCTCTTTGTCTTGTGTCTGACATCGTATTCAAAATTCGTGAAAACCCCACATACGTATATCAGTATGTATGTATAAATATATTTATTTTTTCGTGAGTCAATGTTGATGTGTACGTACACGTGCGCAGAAAATCCTTAGCAGTGTGTAACAGTGCGTGATTCGACGTTAAGACGAATATTTAAATATTTGTAAATGTTGTAGAAGAGGCTGACGTAAACATAAAGAATTACTCATCCCTTACAAACAGTGGGAAATAGAGTTACATATAAACT
>NW_028292932.1:0-17599 GCF_964252035.2 Podarcis erhardii | reverse complement strand
GCTGCCGCCGATACAAACACAAGCCATGAGACTGCTCCAGGATTCATCTCAAGCATGATAAACCACAGCGGGGTGCACACCTATCAATTTCCCACCTTGTGATGATAATCTCGCTCAGCTGGCAAACCTTTTCTTGAAGATGACAGTGGAGCGTCAACCTCCCCTGGGCATGCTAGAGCAGACAAAAGAGCAGAATCACAAGGAGATCTCCAGGACTGTTAATGGCCAAGATTCCCAGTTGAGATGAAAATAGATGACAGAGCTAGAAACAGAATTTTAGCTCCTACCTTGATTTGAATGCTGAAGTCCCCAAAGACCAACAAAAGACACTACATGGAGCTACAAAAAAACCACTTCTTAACAATGGTGCTCCTTGTGGTCAATGTAACATTGCTGCCCAGAGTGGCTGATATATATATATATATTATAAAAGCCATGGATGTCAGACCAGATGCAGTCATCCTTGCCATGTAATGGTACACAACTGATGATCACTGGCAGGCCTTTGAAATAGTCTGAAGGCTCAGAGGCTGAAAGTTTATTTGAGATCCTCACTGCACACTGTGCCACTTTTTAAATTTGTTAATTGACAAAATATATACACGTGCATATAATCTCTGTATAGAAGAGATTATTAGATGGGGGAAACGTGTATAAATTTATTCAGATGACCTATTCACTGAGCATTCATCCTGATCTGCTTGCACAAAGCTTATGTGTGGGCTGGATTGCATCTTGTCTCTACTGAACTCTTGTCCCAACTTGTTATATAACAATGACCATTTATCTAGCATCCATCCTGATTTGAATTAATCTTCCTACTAATCTGGAGCTCTAGATCAGTCTGACATGACTCAGAATCAATTGGGGGTGGGGTTCCTCATGTTTAATTAGTGTTTCTAAAATGCTAATTGAACATGCAATCAGGAGGGGGCAGGGGGAAATGAGATGATGCATCTCCATCCCCCCTGACAGAGAGGGTTCATTTTTTAAAAAATAATATTTATTACTTTTAAAGCTTACAAAAAAGAAAAAAGAAAAAAAGAAAAGAAAAAAACAATACAATATATAAACAATACAAAACACAACCTTAACACATTAAACTAAACACAATAAACTAAACAAAACAAAAACAATTTAAGAACATACATCATACCTTTTCCATATTCTATCTTTCATTCCCTTGTTTCATTGACCTCCTCTCACCTCTCTCTTTGTATTCCACTTCCATTAATTGTTTCAGCAATTCCTTTCCATCTTTCTCTATTTTCTATCATATAAATGTCTTAACATATTTTTAATCTTATTTCCATTAAAATTAGTATACTTATTTAAGCTTAACTCCTTATAGCATTTCTACTAAGGCCATAAAATTTCATTCCAACATTTTTCTATCACTCATTAATTTTACAATATTTCTATATATAGACTTTAAATTTTCCAATCTTCTTCCACCATCTCCTCTCCCCGGTCTCGGACTCTGCCAGTCACTTCCGTCAACTCCATACAGTCCATCAACCTGGAGATCTTATGTCCGAGGCTCTTAACTCTTTTCCAAGTCCCTTCTGCAGGTCTTCTTCATATTCTTTGATGTTATAGAGCAGATCTCGGGGAAACTCCGACCTAACAATACTTTTGTTCCTTCTCGACAGGTCAGCTAAATTTCCACAGTTAAAGCCAAAATCCATGAAGTATTTCAGGACATGTTTCAAAACTCCTCCAAATCCAAAGGCCCCCAGAACTCCAGTCCCCTCCCGACCCAAGTCCATGTCCCAAAAGTCAGTTAATCCCTGCATGGGGGGATCTTTCCAGCTTTCCTTCTCCAGTCCAGGCCGGGCTTCGATCCTCAAAATCTGACTTTTTCTGGATTCAATAATAAAAGGCCTCAACTTATAGTCCTCAATTTGCCTCTGTAAGGCTAAGGCTCCCACTTGTATTACTTTAGGTTCGACAACAACAACTTTCTCCTTCTCCTTCTCCACATTTTGTTCTGCTAAAGTAGATTCCTGCAGCAAATCCTGAATAATTTCTGTATTGGTGCTCACTTTTTGTCCCAAGTTATCAATTTTAGTAGCCATAACACCCGTCTTTTTGTGAAGCTGTTCCAACGAATAGCTTATCTTGCATAATGCAATCACTAAGGCTTCTCCTGTCGACATTCTTAAATGGTCCAAGGTCAATCCTTGATTCTCACAGTTCTTATCCTGCAGCTCAAGATTCCCCAGCTCCACTCTTGTAACAGTTTCAAAAGCTCCCTCTAGAGGGAAACAGTCTCCACTTGTATCAATCCTTTCAAGCACAGTTCCAAAAGTAAAGTTAGTTTCATTTTTCAGTTACTTTTCCTCCTTTTTAAACACAGAAGAGGACAATGGAAACAATATATTTCTCTTATTTAACTAACTGTCAACATATGTTTTATTCATAGTCAATGAACTCTCCCAAAACGTCAATCTACTGGCAGCCCATTTCCAGGTTCAGAGCAGTGGTAATTTAATTTTTATCACTCTCTCCTGCAGGCTTACATGATCCAAAATTTTCCCCCTCTTCTCCTGCTTCCAAGGGGGGGGGGGTTAATGATTTTAATCGATGGAAGTTTAATCCTTTACATAAGGCTTTCCAAGACCTTAGCTTGCAGCTTCTTTGCTTCAATCTATTTACAAAAGGGGAAGGCGGACTTTCTGTTTGAAACCTTCCCGTTTCGGTACCAAATTAAGACATTTGTAAATCCAATTTTCCATTCTACTCATGGGTAGTTGTTTAGAGTCAAATTGTCCACAGGAAAAAGTCAGCGCTCTCCGGCAACAGCAATGCGGCTTCCCTCCATGAAAAAAGCAGTCAATTCGAAGCACCGCGCCGCTCACCCCACGTCGCTCCAGATCCCCGAAACCGGGTCTCCCCACGAGTAGGGGAGGCGCAAAAGGTGCCAGCCGAATCCCACATTCACAGGCTTCTCCCGCCTGTGATTTTAATGGGTCTCTGCCTTCGCCATGGCGGTCAGACCCTGATTTCCAAGGAGCAAATTCCTCCCGATCAGAGGAACTCCGCCATTGCCGGAGGCGCCAACTCGGAAGTCCCTGACAGAGAGGGTTCAGTCCTGCTGGGTTCCCTGCAAGGAAGGGCCTTGCAAAAGAACATCCTGTGGGATTGAACTCTGGTGCTGTCTGTGTATTCCTTGCAGGGAACATGCCAGTGAAGTAGACACCTGCAGCATTCCCTCCTTATGCCATGTCTCCTGACAGCCCCGGATCACTCTGCATTGCCTGGCCTGGCCTGGCCTGGCCTGGCCTGGCATGATCAGAGGCTGTCTTTACTTAACTCAGACCAAGTCCCTCTGAACTGGCCTGATTCCATTTGGGATTCAGGCTCAGGACAAATCTATTTCCCAATAATAGAATCTAGGTACAAAGTATTGCTGATCATTCCTTTCAAATACAAAATATATAGCTAGGGTCTCTTAGGAGTGCCACAGCAGGTACAGATCAAGAAATCCCAGTGCAATATGCTGTGTCCCAGAAACCAATTCCAATAGTTCCCACTTTTTTGGTGTGTTTTTTTAAATGACAGAGTTTAAAATATGAACTTCAACACACCTCTTATTAAAGTCCTCTTCCCTGCACCCTAACAAAATAGTCATCTCCCCATAGGCCAGGTAACTTGGTATTGTCTCTTTAATTTGATTTAATGAAAAAAACAAAAAGGTTTAAAGCTATTTGTTGGCCACATGAGCAGGCATGAGTTATAGGGTAATATTTCACACCCTGTTGTGTCTTATTACTTAACTAATAACAATATTTACCTAGGGTCTCCCCAAGCATCTTAGACAAGCTTAAAGAAATCTTGATTAAAGAATGACAGCCAGAGTATTAGATATTAAATATAAATAAGAATAATATGAAAAGAGCTGAAGAGTTTACTGTTAGGCCCTGGTAGTTTGCAATAAATCAGTGTGATGTGCAACTTACTTCTCCAGTGAGCTTTCCCAATTGCCTTTGCTGCTGAAAGCTGCTACCTGCCTTCTCTCACAGACAGAGAAGGACACCTGAGCAAAGGCTGCACCACATCCATGTACTGTGTTCCGACTTAGAGTGGAGGGGGCAGACTGGGCATCAGCTTATGTTTGATGGAAAACCAAAACAGGACTGTGCACATGTTAGCACCCATAGAGCAAGTGGGGGGGGGGGACTTCAGTGATGTGAAAAGTGTGCAATTGCAGCTCCTTCCTCTGCAAGATCTACCACAAGATGATCAAAGCAGAGGGTTAAATGTCTCAGTAGACTTGTGTTCCTTTCAAATATACAAAATGTAGTCCACACATTTTGCAACTGCATGCATACCCTTTTCTGAATGCAATTGCATTTTGCAGTGTGAGACTTTAAATAGCTGTGATACAGGGCCTAAATTTCAGCTGTGCATTGACCTTATTTGTGTTCCTCTGTTGGGATGACTGCCATTTGCACAGTCAGGGGATAAAGGGTGATGAAGAAGCTTTTTATTATTATTCTAACTAACTTTGTAGAAAGGTCTGTAAAGGAAATGAAAAGTAAAATCTATGTGGAGTAAATCTCTGTTTCCATAGAAATCTCTCTCTCTCTCTCTCTCTCTCTCTCTCTCTCTCTCTCTCTCTCTTTTGTGTGTGGATCTGGTTCCACTCACTATGGGAATGCAGCCGGTGACAGCTTTCCACTAGAGTATTGTGGGCCTTGGCCTGAACAGTGTTCCACATCTATGGCACAGAGTGTGGAGACTTTGTTGCAGGCAGAGTTCATCAGCAAAGCCAGAAAAGGAAAGTCAGAATTCAAGCAAAGGGCAATATCACGCTCAGGGCAGAGAGAGCAATACAAGAACTGATAGAAAGAGAAGGACCTTGGAGAGCTCCGCATTCCAGCTAATTTTCTGCTCAGCTTTTTCCTCTCTGAAATGGCTGGAGACCAAGAGGAGAGAGAGCAAAAGCAGAAGGGGAAGGGAGGGGAAAGGGAATAGCAGGAAGAAGTCTAAAAACATTTGACTGGGTGGTGGTAGTTACTGTAATAAGTGATGGCAGCAGCAGTGGCTTTTCATTTAGATTATCTCCTTAGAGTTCCACCACATTTTGCAGTGATAGACATGCAATTGATGGCCCAGGAGGCTGTTTTTCTGCTTGGTGCCACTGTTTGAATGATGCTACACCAGGTTGGAATGTTCACTTCACCCATCACTTGTGTTGGCTAAAGGCTTTCTGGAAAGGGAGCTGCTGTGATGGCAGCCTCTCCCCCCCCCCCACATCTCAACTTGAATTTATTTATTACATTTATATCCCACTGTTCCTCCAATGGCCTCAAGGCAGCATGCATGCTTTTCACAGGTTCCATTTTATCCTTACAACAACCGCTGTGAGCCTGAGAGAAACCCACTCACCCAATGGGTTTCATGTCTGAGTGGGGATCTGAAAATTGCCGTCCAAGGTCCTGTTCCAAATACACCACACAGACTCGCCTCCCTTTCCTCCCTCTTGCCTCAGTGCTGTTCCTTTTCTAGTGGTACAGTTGAGAGCCATCTGCTCCCAATATCTCCATGGCATTAATACACATCCATGGCATTCACACAGCTCCCCTATCCTCCATCCACACAAGAGGCATTCTTGGAGTTCAAGGACACACTGCAGTCAGGCAGAAAAATGCAAGGAGGATGGGGAGGCAGTATGACCTGGAGAGAGTCTTGAGGGCTGTATTGACAGACTTAGTGGGCCACTCTGGCCTCCAGCCCTGAAGTTCTCCGCTCTTGCTCTAGTGGAAGTCCACCTACTTTCTCCAGGCACTTTAAAAAATGATTAACTTGATGATTATTTTAAAATGAATTTCTGCACTTTAGCTACAAAACAAAGCCTTACAGAAAACAATGCAAGGGGAAGGAAGGACCCATATATACTGTATGCCCCCCTCCCCCGCTAGGAAAGCAAAATTAAACATAATTTCTTTTAAAGCAAACATTTGTTTAAAGCTTATAGGAGTAAAGTAAAGTGTATATTATAAGAAACAAGAAAACTCTAAGTGGGTGCACAATTAATCAGGCTGAATAAATGGACACTTTCATAACAGCCCCAAAAGATATTGTAGTAAGCAATAATAGAAAGTCAAAAGGTGATGGGATGCAGTGTAGAAAAACAAGAATAAAACTGTAAGGAGTTCTGGGTGACTGCATATTCAATAAGTGGAACATTCCACCAAATTATTATGTATGAAACCATCCAAATAAAAGAAGCCAGCAACAAAGAGCTAAACATGCCACAATTCCATTCCAAGGGACACTAGATCTCATTTCAAAGCAGGGATGGGGGAATCTTTTTAAGACCAAGATTTGCATTCATTTCTGGGAAACCTGGGGGCTGGGTGTGTGTGTGTGTGTGTGTGTGTTCATATACTAGTGAAGGATATGGCCAGAACAAAAGCAGATGGTGCAATGAATATAAATGTTACCTTTGTACCTTAGACTACACTCTCTCACAGACCTATTTCTATCCTCTGTTGAGGAAAGCAACAGGCATCCTCAGGACACATTCCAACCAGGCAAAAATACTTGAGGAAGGTGTGACTGGGGAGGGTGTGTGGCCTGTGGAGCATCAGCCCCTTGGCCTGTGGTTCCTCAGCTGTGCTTTTAGGTTTCCCTTACTCTTGCTCTGCATACAGTGGTACCTCAGGTTAAGAACTTAATTTGTTCTGGAGATCCGTTCTTAACCTGAAACTGTTCTTAACCTGAAGTGTCTGTAACCTGAGGTACCACTGTATTTCCATGGCGAATTGGGGGAAGGATTCTCCTTAATGTCCCTCAACCCTTTGCTGCAGGGCTCTCTTTCCACTTGGACCGGGCTCCCAATGTTCTTCGAATAATGGTCAGGTGATCTTGTCTTGTAAATATAGATAGAACCCTTGCAGCTCTTCCTGAAAATTATTAAACTCTCTCTGAAATCCCTACAGGTACAGTGAATCTTAGAGCATAAGATGAGCCTGATGGATCAGGCCAGTGGCCCATCTAGCCCAGCAACCTGTTCTCACAAAGGCCAACCGGATGCTAGTGGGAAGCCCACAAGCTGAAGTGCAACAGCACTCTGCCCCCCAGTGTTTCAAAGCAACTGGTACTTAAAAGCACAAAGCCTTTCACAGTGGTAGCAGAATACCACCATCATGGCAAATATCCATTTGCTACTACAGAACTTTCACCTTAGTCGGAATCTCTGCTTTCTCCCCAGATTTTAAAAAATAAATAAATGGTGCCAACTCTTAGTTAATAAGCATGCCCCTTAAAGTCTTTACCCAGGGTAGCTCAAGCAATGTTTGAACTTTCTGTTTCATACAATATCGACCTTCTCTTTAATTAATATATATGCACTCCAGCTCAAAGGGCAAACTTGTTTGGTTCCACTCCTGAAATAGTTTGACAGAGCCACATTTGTATCGGGATTAGCCTGAACTTTCAGAATATGAACTGGAATCTGTTTCATTTTCTGAAAACCTGATCCTGCTGGCAAACATAAAGAGCCATCTGAAGGGTTTTAGCAATTCCAGATCCATCAATAAAATTGCAGGCCACTGATCTGCAGAGTCTTGCTGTGTTGAAATGGTCAATCCATGAAGGAGGTCTTTAGGCACTGATGCAGAGTTCCTATCTTTTTCAATGTTTTTGGTGGGCCAAATCCTCCCTCTCATATCATCATTACAGTACAAGTCGGGAATCTGTGAAAAAACAAAAATCTTTTGTATACTTACTTGAGAGTAAGTCCATCAATCCCCATGGGACTTAGTTCAGAGGAGAGCTGCATAGGACTGGGAATTTTAATCTGAGGTAGGCATAGTAAAAATTGAAGTAGAGTGATCTTTGCTCTTCATTAATTGACTCAGGACACTTTTGTCTCTGCCTCCATTCATCACTGACTCTGACTTTGTTGGTATGTGGCCCTTGATAGTTGAGCCCCTAGGGAAAGAAACTCTCAACAGGAAAAAGAAGGGTTGCCCACCCCTGACCTACAGGGAAACAGCAGATGAATAAATGGAGGTAGCATAGAAGAGAGGCCCACCTGAGGGAGTCCAAACCTCCTTGAAGACCCAATTACCACTACTGCCAGCAGTGGCTACTGCTTTTCAGCTGCAGCTAATCAGAAGCTGATGCTCCTACTGAGGTCCTGGGGCCCGGACAACACCTAATGCTGACACTGGCTCTGTGACATCTCTGTCGATTGACGACATTCCTAATGCATTTCAGGTTGACAGTCCACAGCCAGATTCTTATGGGTCCTTGATCTAACTCAGTGGCTATCTTCTGCCTTGGGTGGAGCCTCCATCTTCACCCCTAATCCAGTGCTGTTTCTACTTGCTGGCATGCTGTATGGTTCCTGATTAGCTATTACTTCATCTCAGACCAAAATTATCAATCATTTACTTGTAAGCATTATTGACCAGTGTGGTGGGGCAGAGCCATCACCAGGTCCCTACAGTCTGCCTGGATGATGCTGGGGTCTGGCAGGATGGTATCAAGGTTAGAGCTGTGCAGACACACTGGTGAGAGCATTGGACTGTCTCTGCCAGTGCATCCATGCAGCCCTAACCTTGTCCAGTACTGTGCAGGTCAACTGTAATGATGCCAGAACTGGGAGGGTGGATCCATGGCTCTGCCTCTCCACAACCAGCTTCTTCTGCCTGTAAGTCTTATAAAAACTGGACAGGATGGCCATCCTCCATGATGGGTCTGCTGATGAAATAGTAAGACTGGCCAGTGAATTGCTTTATGCTTTCTCTCATCCTTTTTGATCACGTTTGTAAAGAGCACTGTATGAACCTGACATCAGAGTGCCAGGCAGCAGGCCTGCAGACTGGGACTTTTACCGCCACAGCCCATGTAATTTGAAATTACATAAATTTCAATTACAATTCAAATTATACAAATTGACTCTTTGCCGCTGTTGTGGACATCATTAAATATAATCCATTCCTAGGAAAAACTCCTCTCTGGAGTCGCCGCGTACAGCAAACAGAAGCAGGCAGATTTCAAATAGCCGGCTCTGCGGCTTGATGGGGAGGGAGGATAGACCTGCTGAGCTTGTTCAGTAATGAAACTGAACTCTTTTTGCCAGGCAAGATCTCCTTCCAAAGCTTTATTAATAAGCCTTAGACCCCCATCTGCACTTTTTAGAAGCACCATGTCAGGGGACCCACTTAAAGCATTGCTCCATCTGGTCCCATATATGGGACTTCAGCCATGTTTCTGAACCATGCCAAAGCCTTGGACACGTCCAGGGTTATTGCATGGTTTAGGGATATAGCAAATGCCTCTAGGTCCTATATTTGCCCAACAGCCAAAACTGCATGGTCTAACTCCTCTGTTACAGCTGCATCACAGTGCCCACAGAACTGCAGTACACCTATGTTTCAGGAGAAGACGCAAAGGTAGTTTCTCCAGTGATAAAAAAGAAAATGATCTCAGCCTTCTAACAGCTGGTGTGGAGATGCGTCTCCTCCAAGCCCTGCCTCTCTCTCTCTTCCAAATGCCAAAGAGTCCCAGGTAGCTGCTGGAATAACATTACTTGGGCCCAGCCCAAGAGCTTAATAGTACCTTCAACCTGCCTCCTTTACACTCCTCTGAATGCTCGCTACAATCTCATCATGTCTTATGTCCAGCTTGCTGGAAAGCAAAGAGCTCTTTCCTGTACCATTCTTACTGGATATTTAAAGAGAGAGAGAGCTGCTATTGTTTCTTGCTTTTGAACTGCACATGAGGGCAGACAATGCCTGAGAATTTGTCACAGGCTGCCCTTTCTTGGAGGAGAGATCTGTCCCTTTATGGACAGAGGCCAAGTGACCGTGCTAGGGAGGAAGATAATTACCCAACAGAGAAGGATGATTGGATGGAGGGGGGAGGAATACCCCTACTCTAAATGCTGAACTTGCAAGGAAGTTAGAGAGCAGACGATACAGTTGGCAAGAGGGAGCTTAGAAGGTGGCTCTTCAAGTATGCTAATTAACCCTGAGGGCTTCTGGGAGGAAAAAGATGCTGAGTAGCTTATATGTATATTAAACTGTTTGAGTTATTGAACAGAAAGGCTCAGAGAGAGAAGCAGAATGGGAAATTGTGCCTTTGGCTTCAGTGGTTTGGACTCCTTGGGTGTTTCCAGTCTGCTGCTATTTTGGGGTGGGATTCAATCACATATCTGCAAAATCTGGTCTTGCAAGGATAGGTATTGTATAACAAACCCACTTCCTCAAAAGATCAGACTTTTTGCAGCGATAGGAAAATGCACTGGGAAGTGTAGGTGGGATAACACTAGCTTTGCTGCCACATCTTCTAGCTTCCCCTCAAACACATCAGGATGTATGTTCAATAAACAGGTTGCCCAGAAGACCCCTTTGCCACAGGATGCCTCTCCCATGTCCCATCATGTTATCTTAACTAGAATCTCTTTGACAGTGGTAGGATTGTGCCATTTCTGTGGGAAGAGAAGTTGATGGCTGCTATTTCTCATAAAATTATGTTGTCCTGGAGCCTTCCCAAAGTCTAATCCTGGCAATCTTTCAGAAACATTTAACTGGACTGTCATTTGGCAGCTATCATCAAGTTGCTGAGGAGAGCTTGGAAATGGGATGAAGAGATTTTAGCAAGACTATCCCAATTGCATGCTACGGTAGTGCCAACTGTTTTTATTCACTCTGATGATTTAGGACGGGTCACCAGAACATATACATGGTAAACTATCATGCTAAACCATGCATGACCTTCTAGGTGCAATTAGCCGTGCAATTAATAAGCATCTCACTTCATAAGCATGTAGAAACAGTGTATTATATGATATTCCACATCAATGCATTTTCCCAATCCTATTTTGCTTCAGTTGTGAACTTATTAGGTAGCCTTTTGCAAGCCATTCCTTTCTCAGCTTCAGTGCCCAAATTATCTAATGCTAGCCTATTTCATAGGGCTGTTGTAAATCAGTAATGGAGAAACTGTGGCTCCTCCCATATGTTGTCGGACTACAACTCCCATCATCCTTGTCCATTGGTTATGGAAGTTAGAATCCAACAGCATCTGAATGCTCACAGGTTCCCCATCCCTGCTCTAAATTATACAGAAATAAGTCATGTAGGTAAGGGCCTTACCTAGGTCCCGCTCTGAGCATCCCTTCCCCCCACCCAGACCCTTTCCCATTCCCATTCTCCTGTGAATGGCAATGATTGCTTATTACTGCTATGGACTGGCTGCCTGCCTCATCTAGTCATCTTAGCCCAATGCATCACAGGTGGTGCTGTGGGAAAAGAGAGCACTACCTGAGCAGGAAGCAAGGCATGCATTCCAGTAGGTATCACGAATCTGTAGCACTACTCCCTTCATCTTCTGCATGCCTCTGTTACTGCTGCATGACAGCATGTGCTGGTGTGGGCTGTGAGCAGGTACCAAATGAAGCAATGAGCAAGTGTCAGGAAGGTGGTTGGTGCACAGAGACATGCACTCTGCCCTGCAGCCCCTATGCAAGCCTGCTACTCTCAAGTGCCATGGAGAACATTGTTCTGTCTCCAGTGTTGATGCAACACAGTGAGGTTGGATTTTGTATGTGGAGCGGGGTGGGTGGACAGTACCTTGACTTTTGCTTCAGGCCTCAAAATGTTGTTCCTGATTGCAAAAGTTTTAATAAGTGCTAAGTGTAGTAGACATAACAGCTGTCATCTTAATCATAATAGTAGTGTTTTGTATAATAATACTACGTTCAATCAGAATGGCATATATTCCCCTGAAATGGAGAACCTAACACAAATATAAAGACTTTACATAAATAAATGGTTGATTTCCTGTTTGGAATTTCTATTCTTCCAAAGTGTAAATGAGTTTTGCCCCCTAAATCTAGCTAAACAGTCATTAACTGAGATGGTCAAAGCTTTGCGCAGAATTATATCAGAGAATTCTCAGATCAAATTGGCTGGCCTGTCAGCATATTTTAAAGAGTGCAATTCCCTTCTACCCTAAGTTGTAAAAAGCTTATGTTATTTAATTGATTTTATTTGTTTAGATTTATAATGTGTGCTGCTCCCAATGGACCAGGGCATATTCATGCAGCACATAAATCTTTTTCTTTTCTAAATGTAAGAAGCAAAGACCACCAGGGCAATCTCACACACATGCTTGTGAACTATAGTAGAGCAATTTGTATATGGTGTATTGCCTCCAATGGACCTCTTCAAATCATAAAAGTAAACTTCCTCAGAGCTGTGTTTAGAGACTTATGGGAGGAAGGAACCCAAAGAGGGTGGGGAATGCTTCCTAATGCATGAACTGGCCCAGGAGTATTGACCAGGGATCTCAGATGACTGGAAGATCATATCTGAGATCTAAGCAAATACCTTATGCAGAAGTCAACAGAAAACTAAACATACCCCACCAACTACCATCACAAAACAGGTTTTGGTTTTATGTATGTATGCGCTATATCAGGGTTCACCAGTGTGGCATCTGTGGGTATGAGTGTGCCTACCAGCACCTCTCATGATGCTTGAGAAATGTATTGGCATATATACCCTCAAAAACCCACAATGCGTGAGAGTGTTTGCTCTTCCTGCTCAGTTCACATTGCACTGTCCCCTCAAACGTATCCACATTTCATTGGATGCCAGTACTGGATACCTTACCACCCTTCTGTTCTGAAGAGAGGAGAGGCTCAAAGTGCTTCTCTCTGTGAGAGAATACAGCAGTGACTAATGTAGGTGCCTCCGTTGTCCTTTGATTGAGACGGCAAATCTGCACCCTTTGGACTTCAAGTTTCTCCTTTTTTTATAATATTTTTTATTAATTTTCCAACATAAACAATCATATCAGAATTTCCACAAATTTAACTCTATTTGGACTTCCTTCAGCTTCTCTGACAATCATCCACATTTGCCTCCCAGTTATGCATTTCTTCTGTTTATATTGCCATTAATCTTCTCTCCCACTTCTATTTCTGTTAAAACAATATATCTCAACTTTCACAGTGCTTCTTGGAACCCCACTAGCGTGGTTTGCACATCACACGTTCTTTTCAGATATTCAACAAATTTCCCCCAGTCCTCGATGAACTTTTGGTCTTGAAAATATCTGATTTTCCCAGTTAGTCTGTCCAGTTCTGCATAGTCTGTCAGCTTCAGTCTCCATTCTTCTACCGCCGGTATTTCCTCTTGTTTCCATTTCTGGGCCAATAGGATTCTTGCTGCTGTAACTGCATATTGGAAAAGTTTAAAGTCCTTTCTTCTTATTTCCTTTCCTGTAATCCCTAAAAGAAATATCTCTGGTTTCTTTGCAAATGTACATTTTAACATCTTTTTCATTTCATTGTATATCATCTCCCAAAATCCCTTCACTTTCTTACATTCCCACCACATGTGATAAAACGTTCCTTCTGTTTCCTTACATTTCCAACATTTATTACACGTCTTATACATTTTTGCTAATTTTACCGGTGTGATATACCATCTGTAAAACATTTTCATAACATTTTCTTTTAGTGTCATACAAGCAGTGAATCTTAAGTTCTCCTTCCACAGTTTTTCCCAATCCTCAAACTGTATATTATAACCAAAATCTTTGACCCATTGTACCATTACCGATTTAACTTCCTCATCTTTCATATTCCATTCCAACAATATTTTGTACATTTTTGACATAATTTTAGAATCATTATTTATCACTTCTGTCTGGAACTTTGAATCTTTTTCTACATAACCCTTTTCTTTAATATCTTTTTTAAACATTTCATTGACCTGAAAGTAATGCAACCAGTCATAAACATGTTCTCTAACTTTTTCGTATGGCTTTAGTTTCCATTTTCCTCCTTCTTTGATTATCAGTTGACCATATGTAATCCAGTTACCTCTCATATTTATTTTCTTTACACTCATAACCTCTAATGGATACAACCAGTGTGGAACTCTGGGTTCTAATAGGTTTTTGTACCTATCCCATATTTCTATTAATGAGCTCCGAAATATGTGGTTCCCAAAACCTTTATGAATTTTATTCTTTTCACACCATAAATATGCGTGCCATCCAAATCTGTTATCAAATCCTTCTAAATCTTATAACTCCTAATTCTCTAATTTTATCCATTCTTTGAACCAGCAAAGACATGCTGCTTCGTAGTATAGTTTCAATTCCGGCAGTGCGAAGCCTCCTCTTTCCTTTGCATCCGTTAATAACTTAAATTTAATTCTCGGCTTCTTACCCTGCCAGATATACCTTGAGAGCACTCTTTGCCACTCTTTAAAAATTACTACCCCCTTTATTATGGGGATAGTCTGAAACAAAAATAACATCTTTGGAAGAACACTCATTTTAACCATAGAGATTCTACCCCAAAAAGATAACGTCAGTCTTCCCCACATCTCCAAATCTTTCCTTATTCCATTCCAAACCGGTGTATAATTATTCTGAAACAAATCAATATTTTTAGAAGTTAACCAAATGCCTAAATATTTTACCTTTTTCACCACCTCTATCTCTATTCTTTGTTGCATTATTTCTATCATACTTTGATCCATATTTTGGGCAATTATTTTAGTTTTCTTCTTATTTAGTCTGAACCCTGCCACATTTCCAAATTTCTCAATCTCTTCCAATACTTCTTTTACACTTTCTAATGGTTCTTCAATCGTAATTACTAGATCATCTGCAAAGGCTTTCACTTTGTATTCGTTCGGACCAACTGTTACCCCTTTTATTAGTTCATTTTGTCTCATCGACCTCAAAAAAACATCTAGGACCATTATAAATAGCAGTGGTGAGAGTGGACATCCCTGTCTAGTTCCTTTTGTTTTTTTATATCTTCTGTAATCACATTATTAACAATTAGTTTTGCTTTCTGCTCTGTGTAAATTGCCTTTATCCCATTAAAGAACTCTATCCCCACATCCATATATTCCAAGTTCTTCAACATAAAATCCCAAGCAATATTGTCAATGGCCTTTTCCGCATCTACAAACATTAATATAGCTTGTTTCTCATTCCTGGCAGTCAGATACTCCAAAATATTAATTACATTTCTTATATTATCTTTCATCTGCCTGCCTGGAAGGAAACCCGCTTGATCTGTATGAATAATTTCTTGCAATATCTTTTTCAATCTATTTGCTAAAATCCATGCGAATATCTTATAGTCTATATTAAGCAGGGAAATAGGCCTGTAATTTTTAACTTGTGTTAAATCTGAGTCCTGTTTAGGGATAAGTGTAATAAATGCTTCTTTCCGCGTTTCAGGGATGTCTCTTTCTTTTAAAATATTGTTCATGACTTCTTTCAATGGTGTCATTAAAGCATCTCTCAGTTCTTTATGGTAGCCTGATGTAAATCCATCTGGTCCAGGGGCTTTCCCCCTTTTCAGTTCCTTTATGGCTTTATGTCCCTCAGTATTATATTCCTTCGCCAGGAAAAAAATCAAAGAAAAACAAATTGTAGTATCTCATTCCTTCCACTAGGGTAGCAAACAGTTCCTTTAATATACGCAGTTTTAGATTTAAAAGTTCCCAAATTCATAAAAAAAGAAAAGAAGAAAAAGGGGTTTCCCGATTGTAATTAATATACTTAAGTGACAGAGGCAGCTATAATCCTATTTAGCATTTAGGATTCCCATAATAAAGTCTAAAAAGACCTTTATCCGCTGTTTCCACCTTACCGTCGTTCCAACAGAGTTTTAATAATGGAGTCGGAAGCTCCTTTTCCATTTCAGTGTTCTTTGTTCTTTTAAAAGTGAAAGTAACACAGCACTTTAGCCTTCTATATTTCCCTCCGTTACATCCAAGACCTCAAACTTCTTCAATCTTAACTTTCTGCTCTGCCTTTCTGACTTTAATAGTCTTATAACTTTGTAGCTTCTTAAAGAGTTACTTTTAAATAGAGTTCTAGGAGAGAAAGAAAACAGAAACCGCCAGTGGCAACTCACTTTCCCTTTCCAGCTCTGCGCGCTGCGTTGCGTCTATCCTGATTCCAGATGACAGCTGAACTCCAAGTTTTTCTCTTTGTATTTCGAATCTTTCCTTGATTTGTTACCATGAAATTATAATCCAATTAGGTCCGAATTTCTTCTATTTGAGAATGGAGCGCTTCTCTTGCAAGCTCGGGGCTTCGCTATTCGGGTGTAGAAAATGGCTTCCCGTAGCCCGCAGCCCCGCTCCGCCGTTCTCTTTGCTCCTTTTGGAGTTACCTGACGGCCGGGCAGGCTGCTCCTGGCTTCGCTGGGAACCTGTCACTCCGGGTTACCCCCCCCCGAGGTCAAATGTGGGGGCTACTGCACCCTGTAGCACCCCTTTTCGCCTGAAATAACACAGGATTCTCCTCACGGAAAAATCCTTGCTTGTAGCAGGATCGCGCTCCACCGGAAGTCTGGTCTTCAAGTCTCTTGTTCTGCTCCTTTACATCCGGAAGAAATTTTGAATTACAGTGGTACATCAGGTTAAGAACTTAATTTGTTCTGGAGGTCCATTCTTAACCTGAAACTGTTCTTAACCTGAGGTACCACTTTAGCTAATGGGGCCTCCTGCTGCCGCCGCGCCACCACCGTGTGATTTCTGTTCTCATCCTGAAGCAAAGTTCTTAACCTGAGGTACTATTTCTGGGTTAGCGGAGTCTGTAACCTGAAGCGTCTGTAACCTGAGGTACCACTGTATCCAGATCCCTTGCTGCAGCCATTTAGTGTTGTTCTAAAGCTCTACGGCAGCCACTGACTAGCACCCAGGACACTTCCTCAAAATTCAAAATGTGCCTACTGGCACAAAAGGTTGGTGATCCCCGCCCTATGCAAATGTGAGCATTAGGTGGGCCTAGAGGTGGAGCAGTCCTGCTCCTCCGTTGTGCATAGGCATGACAAAACTGAAGCCTAACAAAACTATGCTAAACTTTCTGGAGCTATAGGTGGCTGGGGCTGATGGGAATTGTACCAGGTGGGTGAAAGCTACTTTAGAGGCACATGCATCAGAACATAACGTGACCATGTGGAAGGAAAGAGCATCTTACTCACTTACTCAGTGACGAAAGAGGCAGCTTCTTTCTGACTTACCTCACACCTCTCCCACTATAATCTTTCACAGCTATGAAAACTCAAGTTGGATTATAGGGGGGGGGGGGACCTACTTCCCCAACATGCATCTTCACTCCCACTGCAGATGGCAACATGGAAAGTCCCCTCACATTGAAAGGAACTGGCTGTTCATTGTGAATGCTCTGAGTGTAAAAACCTAGGAAGTTGAGGGAAGAGACCTGCCAAAATGAAAGACACTTTGCTTCATAATTAATAAGATGACTAATCCAGAAAGTGGGTTAATCAAATGCACATCCCCCACCCTCAAAAAGCAACAGAGAATAATGCCATTCTCTTACGTAAATGAAAACCTATAAGGTATGGAGCCATGCCATCTCTGTGATGATGCCCATATTGTGGAACACACTGGCAATGGGGAACATATCTGGCAATTTCAGTGTTGCTTTTCTGGTACTTAGTCAAAATGTCAGTTTTTATGCTCAGGAATGATTATTAGAGCTGCCCTTTTCTTATGCTGGGCTTCAGCTGACATCTTATTGACTTGATTAGGCCACATTTATTTTTTAGGCTCTAAAATGTCTTTAT
>NW_028292933.1:0-17000 GCF_964252035.2 Podarcis erhardii | reverse complement strand
AGCACCACCACCACCAGCAGTATCAGCAGCATAGATGAGGAAAAGATGGAATACTGCTGTCACAAATTACAACAGCCGCAAAAGAAAAGATGTTTGGCAATCACACATTCGCCGCTGCTCCGCCGAAGAATGTAGGCAATAATTTTCGGTGTATGTACGGCTGAGATCCAGCAAACATAAGGTAACTCCATCATATACGGCTTGCTTCACCAGCGCGGGAAATAATGCGCCAGAAAAGCTCTTCTTTTCTACAGAAGAGTGAGATCCACACACTGGGGAGAAAAAAGTTGTTTCATCAAAATCCTAAACACACAGAAATCAACTATAGTGCGAAATTATACGTAGATGAAATATCAACATGTCAAAAGTGAATATTAATATGGAATTTGTTGTAGCCAAAACAACTCTTCTCCAGAGCCCTAGTAACTGATCAAAATATAAATTGAACAAGCTTGCAGATTGTGTTTGTTGTTACATGCACTGATGCATGATTAGTAGCTGGCGAAGCAGCAGATTTCAGCATGCCGTCTAGATAGCGGGGACCGGATCCTTTGCTGCTAATAGTGCTGTCGTTGCTGCTGATGTCGGCTGTCGCTGGTGCTGCTGCAGTCGGGATTGTTCCGTTGTTGCTGTTGTTTTCTTGAAATTGCTGGGGCAACTCTGAATTTTGTTGTTTTTGTTTGCTGTCCCTGCTACGGAAACGACATGATACATCTGTTTGTGGATGAAAAACGGCTTTCTGAGAGGCCCTTTCTAATTTCGAATTGTTTTTCCTCATTTTCATCCTTTCTGCTGTCCTTTACCGTTAGCGCAGTTACGAATCACATTACCGGCGATAGTGTATCGCCGGCGACCAGTTTGGCGCTGCTGCATAAGCATATTTCTTCTTGACCTTTGTTTTTACGTAAGTCATCTGCAGCTCTCTGCCTCTGCTGCTTCGGCTGCGCCTGCGTTGGTTCCTCCACAGCCTCTGGTTCTGCTGCTCCTGCTGCTCACCTGAGCAAATGGCACTCGACCACTCTCTCTCTGCTTTCTTTTCGTCGCTTTTTCCAAACAGCTGTCGCGCAAGCTTTCTCTCCTGCTGCTTCTGCTTCGCAGATTTCACTGCTTCATTACTTCGCCAGTGCAACGGTGACTGTCCCGATTTGATTGAATAGCCTCAGCCGCAGCTGTTTTTCTGACTCACACTCTCGCAGTCGCTCCTGCCCCCTTGTGGTTTTATTGTGGCTTGATTCTTCATACTGCTGTGTTGCTACTGGTGCTTCAGCTGCTGCTTCTGCTGAAACTGCGGTTGCTACTAATTTTCTCCGGCTGCTGCGACTGCTGTTTGTATGCGGCTGTGCTGATTCAATTGCCATTGATGCTTTGCTGCTCCGTTTCAGCTGCTGTTGCCGTCTGCTGAGACTACTCTGGTCCGGCTGGTGCTACTGTTGCAGCGCAGTCAGTGTTTCGCGAAAAGTGCTGCACGTCCACGCCTACTGCTGTAGTTCCTGTTACAGCTGCTGTATACAAAGGCTTTCGCCTACCTTGTAGTTGCGGCTTCTGCTGCTTACGCTTCTCTTTCTTTATTTGGGTGTGCTGGAGGCACCAGTCTGGCTCTGGGCGATCAGCTGGTGGTGCGAGAACTGCTCCTGCGTCTTGATGCAGCTGCTGTGTAATATTCTTTGCTGCGATGCTGCTGCTATCGACCCCGTTGTTGGTAGTCGTATTAACTGCATGGAGCTTCCATAAACGATATATATATATGTATATTTGTATATATCACTTCTGCCGCTGCTGCCATAGTCGTTGCTGTTCCCCTTCAGCTGTAGTTGCTTCTGTTGCGGTCGCTGCTGTCACTTGTTGCGACAACGCATGAAGCACTTTCTTTCCTTTTTTTTTCATATTTGCTTTTCAGTTCAATAGTTATGGGTGCTGGTGCTGCCGCTTTCACTCTTCACGCTGGTGCTGCTGCTATTGTTACCTCACCTGCACATACACCACATATATGTACATACGCATTTGAATATCATTTACGTGAATGCACGTACTCGTTTCGTAATGTTTGTTTTAATATCAATATATATGTGTATGGTCTGGTATGTTGTTATACGTTGTAGTGATATATATATATATATATATATATATATATATATATCTGCTGTCTTGTGGGTGCGCTGCTACAGTCATCCTCCCTGTCATTGCAACTGCCGTATAGAGATTGACAGATGCGTGAAACTGACTGTCGACAGCTGCAGTGTAACTTGGTAAATTTAATTCATGTGGTGTCTAATTCTATACATGTAGGTAAGCGTGCTGAGTGTATGAATTGACTCGTACTGTTACCATTATCCATTATTTCTGCTCATGCTATCATGCTGTGCTGCTGCTGTTGTTGCTTCAGTTGCTTTGGCGCTTCTTATTCATACATATGCACTTATACATATGCATATATATATTTATGGTTACCTGTACGTGAGATTATCTATACGTGTATGTACATATATATACAGATATGTGCTATTGTACTGTTGTGCTGGCTGTGTATATCTGCTGCTGAATAGAATGTTTTATTTTTCTGGTTCAATGCTCTATAGTGACCGTGCATACGAAATATTTGATATATATGTATATATGTATATGTATGGTAGAATGTGTAGCTTCCGCTGTTTTCTGTTGTTTATAGAATGATTGACGCAGTGTATATGTTTACTCGAGGAGGAGTGGTATTATGGAGTTTTTGTTGTGCAAATCTTCAAGGCGCGCCTGTTGAAAACCTTATCAAAAGCGTTTTATTGGAGGTAAACGTCAGCAGAACATGAGACAATTTTTTATTCAGGTCAACTCACACATATATATCCACTATATATATATATATATATATATCACGAGGACTTTGCAGTTTTTTCAGCGCAGCATTTATTCTGAAAACATATGCTTTATTTTCCTGAACCTTTACAGTGCTTTGTATGCATATACATGGCACCATTTGCTGAAAAGCCATACATATAAACATTGATACATATATTGATTCTAGCGTTGTGTATATCCATATCTCTACAAAGCTACAGGAGGATAGTCTCTTCGGTCACCATTCACAAATATATGTTCATGTGGCAGCGTCAGAAGTTTGTAATATTCCTGGCCTTCAAATATACATCCATACCATTGAACATGCGCATGCATATACCGTAAAGTGTAGGGCATGAATATAACGATTAGCAATGTATATATAGAAGGAAATCCCAGTTGAACTCATCTGCTTGTGTACCCATATGCTTCTGTCCTTTCACATGGATTTTTTGTTTCTGTGTGAATTTGCAAGGAACGGTCAGGTAGCAGCAGTGCAACAGTGGCGCCCTATACACTGCAGTGGCTTTTTTTGAATAAAATCGAGTCAGTTCTAGTAGTTGCTTATAGGGGCATAGCGCAGCTGACTTTTATCGGCGCTCTTCTCGAACAAACGGCTGCTGCCTTTCTTCATCACATGCACAACCAGTTACGTAAGTCTTCTTATTGACTAAGTCCAGCAGCTGCTGCATGCACTTTTCAACTCAATTCAGCAGCAGCGAATCTACCAGACACCTTGAAGTCGAAAGCGCATAAGTTCAACCCCTAGCATCAGTCACTGTTTCTGAACCACATTATTCACATCGCTATCTCTCATCATTCAAGGAGACCTCGCTTTTTACATGTATCTATACATTTGGAAGATTTTAGAATATCAATATAAGTGTATTTGGAGAGAGATCCTTGAATCCTACCTTTATTACACAATATATGTATATTTATATGTGTGACTGTAGCTGCTCCTATGGTACATATAACTAATTATGTGTCTATATATGTATGTCAAACTTTTTGTTTCTCTCAGTCTGCGTATATAGTGAAAGTCAAATTGGGGACGCACGTACATACATGTACATGTACGTTACCTATGTTTAAGAGACATTTATAGTCAGTATCTGTTTTGTGCTGTTTCATTGTTGTGTCGCAGCGCTCGATTATGTGAAAACCAACTCAGCAGCCGAATTCAATCCAATCTTCGTAAAACTTTTCTCAGAAGTTTATTCACATCGGAAAGTCTCAGCAGCACCAGCAGGCACAGCAGCTTGCATGCGCAATAAGTTACCAGCAGCTGGTGGAGGAGCTCCAAAGCGCAAGCAGAAAAAATCAAGTGCTGCTTCTAGTGGCGGAGGTACGCTTGCTTTTTTAATGATTTTCTTCCTTTTTTTTTAACCATCAGCGCCATATCAGTATTGCCGGCTTTTTTAGTAGAAATTTTACAATGAATTCGCGCGCTCATGCACAACTGTTTATGTCTCTATAGCGTGTCTATACACGTTCATGTAAGCAAAGTCATCAAGTCAGAGCGTTTCCTACGTGTGTCTAGAGACATTTACACAAATAACTTATTTACATATATCTAGTAGTAGACTTACATGATCATGTGTGTGTGTGTGTTTGCTGTATATCTATCTTGCACATCAAAATATGTAGCAGTCTACGTTTGTGTATGCGAACTTTTCTTCCCTACATAGATATCTATATGTATATATAGTGGAAAAGTGTGGATCTGTTTCCTATGTGTGCATGTGGGTTATGAAAATTTATGATTGAAAAAGTCTGTCTTTCATATATGTTTTCAGATGAAGACGAGGAAGGAGACGAGGCAGGCGGCAGCGCCGAGAAGGGTGGCACTAACCGCAGCAAAACGGGGAAAGTGAGACGCCCTTACTTTGATATTGCCACCCGCATAACGAAGAAAGATATGAATGCGCTTGATTGCAGGTATGGACTGACTGTTGTTGCTATCTGTCTTTTTGATAAGCGTGCTCTGCTCTCTGCATGCAAAGTCGATCTCTGCACATCTCCACACATTTCAAATCCATACCTCGGTCTGTATGTATTGTTTTTGCAATTAGACACGAAAAGATATATTTCGAGATGTTTGTGTACTGTCTTTATACATGTACACACATGCTTCACGCTAGTAAGAAATCTGTGATTACATACATGCGCCATATTGGACCTAAGCAGAGTGTATGGACACGACGAATTCGGCGTAGGTTTTCATGCTCTCAATGGGGCTATTGCCGCTGCTGTTGCATGCGCGTTGCTTTTTTTCATGCATGCACCGTTGTAAAGATAAATGCCTGTTTGCTGCATGCAGGCTCTGCATCCGCGAAGTATAGCGTAATTCCTGTACTAATGAAAGAAAGATAGCAGTGGAAAGTTGGTTTTGTGCTTTTTCTCGCAGCAAAAAAAGTTCGGAAGAGGATACAGCCAAAGCGGCCATTCTAGAGCGCAGCACGTATGGTGAGTTTGCCATGTGCCTTTCGTTCATTTTATCTCTGTGAGGTGTATATACACCTGCATTCTCTCCAAAACAAACACGACGACGATATACGTCTAGTACTGCAGATTTCTTCGCAGAGTACGTAAGTGTTTGTGCATGCAGTCAAGAAGACGCGTTGGTTGGCCATTTCGACCAATGCATGCGTGCCTGCAACCACACATACAGCGACTGCTGTGAAGAGCCTTGTTGCTGAAAGTGTTTGTTCATCTCAAAGATTTCTCGGTTTTGTGTGTGAGTATTTCTGTAACTCCTGCATGCTGCGATGTGAAAACAGACGGTCAATTTTGACGGGCTGCTGGGGCTGGTCCGTTCTCTATTTTCTGCATGCATGTGTTGGGGCTTCTATGAGAGAGCGTCTTGAGGTTGGTGGGACTACCTGCATTTTACTGGATTGGTGTTGTGACTGCCGCTGAAAAAACTGCATGCATGCATTTTTCTGGCCGGTGTAGATACAGGGGTCTAGTTGCGCACAACAGCAATTTTAGAGGCTTGTATTGCAAACACAATATAGTGCGTCGTCGCAGTGGGGCTGCATGCAACCGCGAGTATATGAGCGAAGACAATTTGCCTGTGCATGCAGTCCTGCCAGTCAGACAGCCTCTGCTGTTGCTGCGCAGAGAAACCTCATTAGTTTGGTTCATTTGTGTGCATGCATGCAGTTGCTGCGCAGAGAAACTTCACGAGTTTGGTTCTTTTGTGTACATGCATGCAGTTGCTGCGCAGAGAAACCTCATCAGTTTAGTTTTTTTGTTTGCATGCATGCAGTTGCTGCGCAGAGAAACCTCATCAGTTTAGTTTTTTGTGTGCATGCATGCAGTTGCTGCGCAGAGAAAGCTCATCAGTTTGGTTCTTTTGTGTGCATGCATGCATGCAAACTGTGTGAAGCGGCAGCACCAATGGAAGTTGCGCCTGCTGTTGTTGTGGCACGTGTGTGGACAGGCGCAGACGAAATCCTTGGAGACAGCTCTTCATCTGAGGACGAAGAAAGTGAAGAAAACAATGGAAATTCAGGCACCAGTGAAAATTCTTTATTTTTTGGTAGAACTTCCGAATTGGCACTTACTCGCCTTTGTGGCTTCGGCGACTTGCCAGCAAAGTGCAAGACTTCACTGGTCAGTTTTGTACAAGTCAACGTCAAGTATTCTACGTTTTCTGCATACGCATGCATTTGTCTGTATGATTGGTGTGAGTGATTGATGTATACTGACTGATAATGGGAAAGCGTGAAGTTATTCGTTATAAAGAGTTGTTGTTGTTGGATGTGCGTGTGTGCATAGAAAAATTACTCACAAGCGTGCCGTTGAACTTGTGTAATATTTCAGATTTTGTGACTGATCCAAGCACACATGCAGAAAGTCAAAAGAAGTATGCGGTATTGCCTGTATGCACATACTACAACTGAATGTTTTGAATGCGATGATGCTTGCATATCGTATTCATATCGCATCGTATCATATCGCGCCAAAACTTTCCTGTATGCAAATATATGTAGTAAATCGATTTGTATACTGTTGGATATGTGTATTTACACTACGAGAGATATATTAACATATGCACATCTCTTATACAGTGTGAGATCGTATATCTCGTTCATACTACTTGTAGATTTCTGTACAGTTGAAAGAGTCTTGACGTGCGACAGGCAAGCATGGGCTGATAAGAGAGGTGTATATTACAGAAACAAAACAACACATAGATGTATGTAATTTAAACTACTCAAATTTTTACATGCTGTATTTTTGAAAGTTGTATTGTGTTGCTTTTTCAGGCAAGAAAATGCTGACGCAAGAAGACATTGAACAAACACTTCCTGCACTGCGCACGTTTCTCGCTGGTAAGCCACAACACTCTAATAATGTGCAAACCTATATGTATCTATCTATTCATCTATTTACCTTTATTTATAGATATATATATATATATACATTGTATATGCATTTTTTTCTCTACTTCGCATGTTCCGTTTTCTACTTCAAGGCATATGCACGAAAGTAGGTCACACACATGAAATAATATGAATGCATGTGCCTGCGTTGAATTATGCATGCGCGTACATAGACCTGTGTAGAGGTAGGTCACATATGTTCATATGCATGTGCATGTGCTGTATACAATCCAGCAATTACTTACATCTTTATACTAAAGAAAAAAGACTTGCATAGGCGAATTTTATATGTCCAATTTGTAGCTTTTCTCACGTAAAGACTTTTCATATAGCCTTTTCATATATTGTGTCTGCGCAGAACGTTATATACGTAGATTCATATATATATATATATATATACATATATATATATCTACTATATGTATAACAGATATTGGTGACTTTGTGTACATGCTCATTGCTGCTGAACTCAAAATTCACGAAAGAGGATTTTATGAATCAAGGCAAGGCATGGGAAGCAGCTTCAGCTTTTACCTGTAGCACAAGTAGAATATATCCTGTAGAAGAAATCAGACAATTATATATATATATATATTTTATACATATATATACATATACTATTAGACGTATTATACATAAATGAGTATATAAAAGAGAGGTGTATGTGATTCATTATATGAACGTATACGTATATATATATATATGTATATTTATAGGAGTGTAATGACTTGTTCTTCAAATATATATACTTATAAGCATAGAAGTAGATCTGCACATCATAAGTATAGTTTGGGAAACGAGTTAGAGACTCTCTTTACACACACTTGACCGTACATACACATGTTCGGAAAACTTGACGAACTTTTTTTTTCTTCAAGCTAGATCTACATACACACAACTGCTCAGCAAGGATGTTCCAATTTCGCTAACAAGATACAAACGTATGCATCTATATATATCTATATATATATGAAGTTGTGTATGTATATGTGGATAAATAGGCTGTGAGGAGTGGTACAGAGTTCTGCGCTAGTTTGACTTTGTTGTGAATTAATTGAGGTGAAGTCACCGCGATGCATGCACGTGATATTGAACTGAATTGTCAGTGTTTTTGGTCTTTACTTTGCAGAGAAAAATGTTGCCGAAGAAGTGATTGACTTGTTGCTGCAGTCAGTGCAATCGCGTTTAACAGGCACTCGTACAGCTTCTTTTACATCCGTCAATCAAACTGTCAAAGCAGCAGTGAGGGAAGCTGTAGTTCGCATTCTCACTCCTAAAAAGTACGTTTTTCTTCTTTCTAGATAGACAGCCGGAATTTTCACTACAGGTATATGTATGTGTTTCACAATGTGCGTCTTTTTGTTTTGCTACGTAGATCATGCACTACAGATACTCAGCAATTTCTGTCACTACTGCTGATCTTGCTGAATTTGCAAAAAAAGTCTATTCACACCTCTATACTACTCCTACTTTTTCGTAAATCCTCCTACATATAATTATATATATGTATATATTCTCTCAATTTTTCAGACATACATGCTCACCGTATATCCGCACAAAAACTCCCTCTACATATATAGATAATATATACATATATGTGTTTGTTTCTCTCTGTATATAACTCTTTCCACATACATACAGTTGGTATAAACCCGCGTGTATAAACGCTCTGTCTTAAAAAAAAAAATATATATATATGTATATATATGTATATGTATATTAGACTCACCCTGTATGTCTCAACGCTCTCTGTTTATGTTCGACCGTAGTCGCTCTTTTATGCTGCGGATCATTTTTGTGGAAAAGAAGACTTTCCTTCCACATATGCTCTGCATGCAGATAGTATTTGATATATATATACGTATATAAGAGCGAATCTGAACATATTCTTTCATAACAGTGCTGTTGGTGCTGTAGATGCGCTTTGAATCTCATAAATAAATACATATATATATATTTATAATACCGTCTGCGCATGTAGAACATGTGTAACAACCATCAGTAAAAATACAGCAGTAGAGCAAAAGCTGCCGACCAAATATGTATATTGAAAGAATGGTAGACGATCATGAATTCACTCAAAATTGTGATAGGTTGAATACGTATGTTGTGAGTGTCGTGTGCTTTAGGTCTGTAGATGTTTTGCGATTGGCTTTAGAAGCCAAAGCTGAAGGACGTGTTTTTTCAATTGTTTTTTTGGGGGTGAACGGCGTGGGCAAATCCACCAATTTAGCCAAGGTTGCCTACTATTTGAAACATGTAAGTCTCTTGTACATAAATAAGTGTGTAGCATAGGCGTTGAGCTCTTTTTATCAGTACTAAAAAGACCTATAGAGTTCCCTTCTACGTTTTGCTGCTGCTACTGCTTCTGCCACTATAGTCTATTTCGGTATATATATATGTGCTGTCACTGCGATTGCAAAATTTTCAATCCTTGAATCCTTTGTATTCTTTGTACTCGTGTCACCTATTTCCTCTATCTACACACATATAAACACAAATTTATACATATATATATATATATATATACACCATGGGTATACAAAATCTCTCTCCGTATATCACGTATTGAACTGTCTGACTTGGTATTTCATTTGCTGGTGCTACTGCTGCACTGATAAAGCAAAATTTTCATCCTACGTTATACATGTGTGAAAGGTTGGAGACTTGAAGTTTGTGAGGGCTTTCAATTTCAAGCAGCGCTGTTTCTGTACGCAAAGCTGCTCCTCTTGTTGAAAAATTCACTCTCAACCATATATATATATATATATATATATATATATATATATATATATGTATATGCATGCTATTGATGTTGTATGTTCTTATATTCTGTGTATTCATATGTGGTTTCGTGGTGTTGGTTGATTTTTGGCGTACTTGCAAGGCTGCTGCAAGAGTTGCTTTTATTAGTATGACTGTTGGATTCTAGCGTAGCGCCTTTGTGGATGTCTTTTTTTGTATCAAATGTGCATGCATGCAAGTATGCGTTTATCAAATTTAGGTGTTTATTGCATCTCTTTAGCATAAGAAAGCGTATATTTTTTGTGGGTGAAATGTGTCTGTCATTTTTGCAGAATAGTCGTGAAAATTTATCAGAAAGTGGTGTTTTGTTAATACTGATACTAAAAGTCTGCATGTTTTGGTTTTTTTTCTCTTTCTTTTTTTTCTGTGCCTGTTATAAGAGAAGAATTACTTTCGTAGAAGAACAAGTGCATGCGCCAGCGTGTTCAGATTTGGAGGTATTCATTCGTGGCTGCTGTGCTGCTAGAAATGTGTGTGTGGACTGTCGTCTGCATGCGCGCATGCAGAAAGGCAAATTGGACGTTTTGATCGCTGCATGCGATACTTTTCGAGCAGGCGCTGTGGAGCAACTTCGCACGCATGCACGGTAGGAAAAAAAGAGTGAGACTTACTTTCAGTGTAGGAAAGCAACAAAAATTCAAAAACGAGAAAATGACAGCTATACTTTGCATCCACAGCTTCACACACATAGCAGCGAAAATGAGAGCACACACAAGTGCGCTTGTCGCAGAATCGACGGTAAACAGAAGAATTTCATTGCTGAAAAAGCTGGTAAAACACCAAAACAGTGCCTGAAACAGCAACTGAACAGCCACTACTGAAGTAGCAGCTTTTGTGGAGGAAAGAGGAGCTGTTGTGAAGTCTGAGAGAACTGACTGGAAAAAAGTACAGAAAAGACTGTTGCAGAGGTAGCTGCTTCTTAGCAGTCGGTTTTTTGCAGAGAAAACAATAAGCGCATGCAGAGAGAGCCTGCACACAACAGCTGCTGCAGTGCTACTAGCAGACACATGTGAATGTTTTGAGCAGCACTGGCAAAAAAAGAGGAAAAAATAACTGCGTTTTTACCACCAAAATTTTGCTCTCAAGAGGCAGCAGTTCCGCGGTGATTCATGGTTTTTTTACGCGTAAAACAGCAAAAAGTTGAAGGGAGCGATCTAGCGCGAATAGTTGTTTTGCAGAACATTTGTTCATATATATTATCACTATTGCTGTTGAAAAAAAAGGATCTAAATGTTCGGAACGCGCCCAGTCTTGGCTGCTTGTGCTGCTTTCAGCTGCTTGGATGTGCCCTTGTTTGAAAGAGGCTATGGAAAAGATGCAGCAGCAATAGCGAAGGAAGCACTGGCTCTGGCCAAACAAGAGGGACGTGACGTTGTTCTTATCGACACTGCTGGGCGCATGCAGGTACCTCTTGATTTGCAACTTTTCATTTCTTCTATGCCCACTCTTCGTGCTCTTTTGTACGCCTAGTAGATGGGCGTATTTGTAGATGCAGAGGAGCTTCTCGCTTCAATGTGGCGTGTCTTCTTTTTCGTACAAAGTCTGTCTTTGCGATTGACTTCAGTCTGATATTGATATGTAGATATATATAGATATATATATATATATATTGGTATATATGTGTGTACATACATAGACAGAGAATACGTGGGTCTCTGTGTGAGTCAACCATTACATTTTTTGCACATAGTCACATTTTCGAGAAATTGTGTGTGCATGTGTGTAGTGAATGTCTCTTTATATGCACTTGTCTGGAAACCCATGTTCTGCTTTGTGAGCCTCCAGTTTTTGCCTAGACGCTGAACCTATTAAGGTTCGTACAAGGATTTCATATATATATATATGTATATAGGCGCTCTCACTTTCGTATGCATGCGCTCGTGCTTCAGACAAATACAAAAAAGTGCTGAATGTGTTTTTCAGTCACCGTCTACCTGTGTCAACTATGTACCAAAAGTAGTAGCGAAATTGCAGCTTCTAACCCTCTGTATTCGTACGTCCAAAAATAATCTGAGTATGCACTTAAAACTTCTAGTGTCTTTTTAAGTCTCTCTATAATCAAACAGTACAAGATTTGTCAGCTACCGTAGGCATTAATATCCAGCTGTACACTCATATATGTATATATATGCATACGTATATATATGTATGAACTGAATGCTTTTTTACGAAGAATGCTATTCGATATATGCTTTTTGCGTGTGTGAAGAACAGTATGAGAACAGATAGGTTGGAGTAGAAGAAGCGCACAGACAAAACCAACAACTTACTGTATTGCCTATCTACGTATATATGCATCGAAAGTCGTGTAATTTGATATACGCACGCTTGTGTGTCTTTGTTGGTCTTTCTGTTGTGGTTTTTCTGGGCGAGTGTATTGGTGATTTTTTCTTTTTTTGCATGCATGATGCACATACAAAGACACTTTTTTATCTACATGGACTCCACTGGGGAGTTGCTGTTACTGCTCGAATCCACTGTCATCCTAAAGCTCGTTTGTCTTCCAAAAACAGTACAAGTTTTGAGTTGAATAGATATATGTCGTAGACAGTGAGCTTTACTACTTAGCGTATTGTATGTACTCAGTGTGACTCTGAGTAGGCACATATATGTCTGCATGCGAGTTCGTAGATTGAATCAAACCACGCGTCTGCAGCAACTGTGTACACACACATAATACATGTATGTGCATATATAGTGTACACAGATATAGCTGTGTGTGTCATATAATAAGTTTATGTGAGTATTGTCTGTGTGTTGACAATAAACTGTGTCTGTCGCTGTATCTCTTGAAGCTCCTTTTCACAAACTGTCTTCACCACTACTACTACTCCTGCTGCTTTTTTCGGTGTTTTTTGTTTGCATGCGCGTGTACGACGACTGCCGACGCGCTCGTTATTGCATGCAGACACAGACACACACACACGCATATATATTAGTTACGAATACGTAGTACGCAGAGATGTATACGTACTTTTCGTGTGTACTTTGTCTGTGCTGTATAGGTTGTGCATTGCTGCTGTAATAAAAGCTTTCGCTCACAACTTCAAGTGCATTGTGTGTTTTGCTGCTGCAGTGAGTGAGTGCCCCCTCGTCGCTGCATGCGTATTTTGTGCGCGCTTTTTTGTGGCCCTCCATGACTTTAGTGTGTGCAACTCTCTGTCTTGTTTCCAAGCCGTTGCTGCAGCGTGTGGTGCAGCTGTTATTTAGGCTGGAATTGCTGGTTTGTTTGGTGTCGCTTTTTTTGTGGAGCTGTTTGTTGGCTGGAATTTTTCACTGTTGTCGCTTCGTCTGAACTGTCAGAGCAGCTGCGATTTTTGGCTTTGAGTTGCTTTTTGGCTTTCTCTCTCTCTGAAATCTTTGGCATTCTCTGCACCGTGAGTGTACATACACTGCACATTATTTGGCAGTTTCCTGTTCTGGAGACTTTCGCAGATGCGCTTTGTTTGTTTCGCTGCAGGATAACGAGCCGCTGATGCGCACACTGGCGAAACTCGTGGCCATCAACAATCCTGACTTGATTTTGTTTGTTGGAGAAGCTCTGGTGGGCAACGACGCTGTTGATCAGTTGAAAAAATTCAATCAAACGCTGATTGATTTGACTGCAGGCTTGGTGGTAAGCAGCACAAATCGTCCTTTGTTTGCACTGCTTCGCTCAGTCTCTCGCTTCTTCCACTCCGACTTCAACAACTGGAAAAAAGCACCTACAATGCAGCGAAAATCACTTGTCGCTTCTCTGAATCCCTCTATTTTTCTCACTCTGGTTCTGTTTTTCTCTCTCTGTTTGTTTCCTCTTTGTTTGATCTTCATTTGTTCTTTCTTTAAGGTGATTTTGTCTGTCAATGTGTGTGTGCGCTCTTTCTTTCCATGTGTGTGTGCTGCTAGTTAGTTGTGTTGTGCCTTGTTTTCCTTCGGTGCTGCTGCACAGTGCACACGAGCACTTATTCCGGGCTGCTGCATGCACGCTTGCATGCACTCACTCCTAAGATGCTGCATGCATGCACTCACTCTTGGGGATGCTGCATGCACTTTGGGGATGCTGCGGTGTGTGTTTCGCTTTGAGTCAGTAGTAGTGGCTGTTGAGGGCAGCCTTTTCTTCTTCTGCAGCTGCTGTGTGAGGTGCTGCAATAAACTGCTGCATGCACTGACTCACTCTGCTGCATGCACTGACTCACTCTGCTGCATGCACTGACTCACTCTGCTGCATGCACTGACTCACTCTGCTGCATGCACTGACTCACTCTGCTGCATGCACTGACTCACTCTGCTGCAAATAAATGGAGGGTTGTTTCAGGCGATAGGAGCAGTCAAGTATAGTATGTAGTGGTGTTGCACTGAACAGCGAAAGGATATTTCTTTGCGTTTATGTTGTTGTCTTGTTGTTATGGGCTGCTTTTTTTCGATTCCTTTTATAGCCATTCAGTTCTTTGCTTTACTGACTTTTTCTGTTGCTGGTCTTTGTTGTGTTTGTAGCCTGGACGATCCCCACGCACTGTCGATGGGATTTTGTTGACAAAATTTGACACTGTTGACGATAAGGTGAATTTCATTCAACCCAACCTAACCCGTGCTATACATGCATTCACTTTTTCTGCATGCAGAGTTATATTCGTCAATTCGACGCTGTGTAAGAAGAGTATAGGAAAAGCCGGCAATTTACATTTCTACATACGAAGCTCTAAAGCTGTAGACAACCTACTTGGCTCCTTCGTATATAGAGTGCATGCGTTGTCGACTCCAAGGAGGTCCACGCAAGAGTTGGACTGTTCGAGTGCTCGTACAATTCGCATGCACACATATTTATACATACAAAAAGACTTCTGCACATATACAGCGGTATCCACAAATTAGCTGTACCCTCTCAAAGCTAAGCATAGATATATATATATATATATATATATATATATATAGTGTGCATAATGTGTGTCTGAATGACTAGCCTGTGCTCTTATCCCCTCTATATACGTAAAGAAAATCTCCTGCTGCGCTCTTTCTCGATCTAGCTAGGCTGTACAGATGTACATGGAAAGTGAAAGAAAGAGATTGTATTATATATATATATATGTTTATGGAGTATATACCTTCTTATGTGTTACGTCTAAGTATTTTTGTATTTGGCGATGCTACGATTACTTGCATATGTATGTCTAGTCTTGTTCAGACATAAGCACATGGAGGAACGCGTTATGGAACTATATATATGTTGACTTGAGTATAAAATGCAAACGTATCCAATGTATAGGTTTCGAGCATATACATGTAAGTACGCTAAGATAGACTGTTTGCTGTGTACACACCTCTTTTCGTATTCTTCCATTAAGTGCTCTATATGAAGATGCAGATATCACCACTTTACACATATATATATGTATATATGTGTATGTACATCTCATTTAGATTTCTTTGCTTGGAGATGAAGCACAATGCTTTTTTATTGAAGAATAACTTTTGCGCTGACTTGTGGTACTGCTGTTGCTTGTGTTGGTGCAGGTTGGAGCGGCGCTATCAATGGTTTATATTACGGGACAGCCAGTTGTATTTGTGGGCACTGGGCAGAAATACTTGAATTTGAAAAAACTCAATGTAAGAGCTGCTTGTGCTTCCCTCTTTCTTGGCTGTTGCTGTTGTAGACCTCTCTTAACCTCTAAATCTATATATTCGAAACAAACCTTCACCACGCTACCTCACACCATACAAGCATATCTTGTACTCGAAAAAATATATATATATATATATATATTTATACATGATTGCCCCTTACGGAAAGCTGTGGCGGTGTTTTCAGAATTCGATAAATAGCTGTTTCTGCTAGTGCTTCTACTCTTGTATATGTGGTTTTGTACTTATGTACACAATTCTCACCTAATTCTCCCACAATTTATTTTGATATACCTAAAGGCATGTATAATTCCTCTTCTTCAATGGATTTCCGTTAATTTCTTCTGTATTCGTATCCAGTGTCGAATATATATATATATATATATATATATATATATATATATGTATGTTGATAATAATGCGATTGTGTAGCATGAAGTAGCTGCTGAATAGAGTGGTTATATAACACATATATACATATATATGAATATGTAAGTGTAAAGACGTTTAGTGCTCGCACATATATGTATATATGTGTGTAACGGAGAGGAATTCTGTTGTATTGAGAAAAAGGTTTAGTTTTTTCTGTATGCAGCCCAAAACTGTTGTCAATGCATTGCTTGGCTGAGGCTGAGAGCGCTGGGACAACACCGGGAGGAGTAAGCGCTTCCTGCAAGAACTCCATCCATTTGCTGAAAAGTAGAAACTCCAAAAACCTCAACATAATAGTTTTTTCTACGTTAGCTGCAGAGAGATGTTTTGTCACAAACCTTTGTATGTAAAATTTGATTGCAATTCATTCATAAAGCGAAACCAGGCCAACATTTTTCACCTTTCCCAATATCTGGTTAAATCGCATGTACACACACCTAAAATTCTTCTACAGATCTTATATATGTATGTGGTGGACTTGATTGCATGAGCAAAAGGTATGCGTTTGGTCTCGACTGGTGAAGCAACACGGAAAAGCCTCGCTTCAAGCAGCAGCAGCAGCTGCAGCTATAGAATTTTTCTATGAATTGAACGGCACTGGTTCGGGCTTCGAAGCGGAGCTCAGATGAACTCTCAAAACTGATTCGGAAAGTGCTGCTGTAGTTTGTTCGACCCTTTTTTTGCTTGAAAACTGCAGCAACGTCACCTGCAGTGCAAACTTTTTTTCGGCATTTCAGTAGCATCAGCACCGGTACCAAAAAGAAGAGAACGAGCAGCTACACAGCAATGGTAGCTGTCTCATCCTTGCACATATCACTCAATATCGATGTATATATAAAAATGTATGTCGAGCTGCACAGCAAACGGCTGATTCAGTTGGAGTTCTATTAATCAGCAGAGGAACCGAAGCAAAAAGACGTTTTTTATCGAAGCTACTGCGTT
>NW_028292934.1:0-24763 GCF_964252035.2 Podarcis erhardii | reverse complement strand
GCAGCAGCAGCAGCAGCAGATGTATAAGTAGAGTAACATGAACTACCAGCATTTTCACTAGCGGTAGACAGCAACCAGAGACGGCAGAAACCTTATAATTCGAAAAAAGCAGTACTTCGCTGATGCGAACACAGCCGAAAGAACCTTAGCGCAATTGAAGAACTTCATAAAACACACACACAATCTAAATTGGTACTATTAGGCAAGAGTTTGCAAGAAAAACATCAGCACTACACTATGTCACTTACTCCGACTGAAATTCCTATTGCCAATAATATTGTTGGTGATAATGCTAATGCTATGGCTACAACAACAACTATTATTGCTGTCACAGCTACCACTAATACTACTGAAGGTAATTTTACAAATGTTACCGTTAACGTATGAAACTGCTACAATACGTCACTAATGCCATTAATTCTACTATTGTTGCTAAGATCATATTCGACAACTACTCATGCTACTAATTCCATTACTTTTTCACTGCTAGGACTACGATTACTACTACTACTACTACTATTACTACTATTTGGGCTACAGCAAATGCTACTACAAATTATGTTAACGAAAATAATAATAGTAATAATAATGATGGTAGTGATGTTGGTGTTTTATGATGCTGTTTCTGTGCAGGTCAAAGAAGCCCTTTTTTCCATACTGCAACGACTGGGCGCGTTTGAGGCAACAACCGAAAGCTCTCTTTCAAAGTAACAAACAAAAATGTCGTCAAAATCAAAGCTTGTAGATCTGTAGCGATATAGACGAATAATTCAATATATATATATATATATATATATATATATATACATAGTTTTCTTATTGTATAGTATGAGGAAGCACGCTAGTACACGATTCAATGCCGCTCTATACGCATCCTCTGCTTCTTATTGGTACGTGTGCTCAAGCTGCTCAACTTGATAAGCATTAGCATTATGCAGTGCAGCAGCAAAGGCCTCGATTGCTTCAGATAATGATAATTTTCTTTTGTCCATGAATACATATGCACATACTCAATTGCATATATGTATTGATATATAGATTTTTACATGAATGAATAGCTAGATAGACTGAAGGATAGACAGGTGATTCGTAAGTATAGATACACCCATGTACATGGGTATTATGAATATATATATATATATATATATATGTGGATGCATATATCAAGGGGTTATATATGTATGAGTTTTTTGTCTTTGCATAAACCGTGCTGATTCGCTACAAATCATAATGCACAGTTCAAGACATATGAGTCTTTAAAAATTGTTTGTCTATACTTCATACAAAGCACTTATAATCTTACTAACAGTGTTCGAAACGGAAGAACAGCGTACCCCGGGAAAAAATAACATGCATCGATCAATCCATGCAAGTCGGCTGTATATATTTGTTTTATTGAGGAAATGCTGGCTGCAGATCATGATTACGCTGTATAAAATACATATCTAGATGTACGTAACCTCATTTTGAAAGTAGCGTGGCTGCTCTTCGCTGCGTGTTGAAATGCCTCTAACGGTTGTCTGCCAGAGTTGCTATATTTTAAGGTGTCTTACAGCTTCTTACAGCAGACGAACACATATATGTATCTTTGTATAGATATATATACATACATATATCTATACAAAATCTGTAGGGAATGTCGCCGACGCATTGATAAAAACCGTCTCTTCTACCTCACTTGATGTACCACAACAACCATCAACACGTCTGTTACTATACTATACTACTGCTAATACTTCTACACTAGCGTTGCTATTTATGGTATTCTACATTGCCGACTGGTTTTTTTCTTTTTATTCTCATGTCCGATCACTCCAATAATCGAGATACCAGAAGCCCCTCTATGTGTTTATTTGTCTAATCTGAGGACCATATACAGAGGTTGAGATAGTGCAGGCCTAAAATTTGATTTTCTTGTCATAAACGCGGAAATGTGAGTCCGCAGAGTAGGCGCCTAAGAATGCTGAGTGCCGAACGGATGAAATTGACTGTGAATGAGCAGGAAAAGACACAACCATCTATAAATGCTTCATTTGGAAATTTGCGTTCACATATGTGTAGAAGAAAGAGAAAGAGAGTGGAGATAAAAGTTGACGGCTTCCAGTATGCGCGAACAGAGTTGAAACAACAAGTTTTACATCTATATACAGGCCGAGGGACACCGTTACGTAAATAAGTAAATAGATTTACATATATATATATATATATAAAGACGTGTTCAGGTATGGTATATCATGTATATAGTGATTCATTCGTGTATCTCTCTCTCTCTCTCTATATATATATATATATATATATAAATATATATATATATATATTTATATATATTTACTTAATTTGTTTTGCTATTATATCATCAGCTGTGGACTGTCAATCCTTGGAGATGGGCGAATTTTGTTTCTGCAGAGTTCTCGACCTTTTCAGCGGCAGCGGATCTCTTGCAATCGAGAGCCTTTCACGTGGATCTGCATCAGCTCTTCTCGTTGATAGCTCCATCGACAGCTGTGAAGTAAGACGGAAAATTGCTCACACCTCTCTTGTCGTTTGATTGTAAGAACTTATAAATATAGATATATATATATATGATGTACAAAGATATATGCCACTTACATGCAGGTTCTTGCTGTCCTGATACATTAATCTCAAAAGCTGTAAAGGAAGGTTACGTATCTAATTGTGTTATCTTGTTTCATTCGATTCTCCTCATCTGCAGATCGCTGCTTTTTTGTAGGGCTCTCATATGATTTGTCCACTGCGGTGGCAGGCATACGTCGATGATAGTACTTCGTGCTACCTAGCACATACATTTGCAAATGACGCGTTCATTTTTTTGGCTCTCAAAATATCAGTGCTTGTGAAGGCTGTGAAGAATAAAGAGGCAAAGGCTACGTACAGACGTAAAAAACTGTATATATATATATATATATATATATATGTTCTTGAATATACACACTGGTGCTGCAGACATTCTCCATATATGCAAAGTTCTGCATGCTTCTCTTTGCATGTGAGCGCTCTATTTGTTGTAGGTTCCGAATGGTTTTGAAGTTTAAGAGATGTATCTTCTTTTTTTACACTTCAATTTGCCCTTGCGAAATTGGAAAAATGATGATCTCATATATTTCTTCTAGATTCATATTCAACTATTCTTGCAAGAAATTTGCAAAAATGCATATCTACGTCAAACTATGAGAGGTTGCTTGAAACTTCTGCTTAAACGTACGCGGATACATGTATAAGTATGCAGGATCTCTTCCACGTGCAACGCATTCTGGAAGCACTTGAACCAGATGCTGCATGTTCTGTATACATTTGTAGCAGGTGCAAGCGTGTTCAGGTGGGGAAACAATGTATACTGTACGAGTATATGTACTGCCTAAGACGCTCATATTCTCTTTTGCCTCGGTTTTACTGGATAAGTCACGCTCAGATCTACACAATGCGTCTTTCTTAAACGTACGCGGATACATGTATAAGTATGCAGGATCTCTTCCACGTGCAACGCATTCTGGAAGCACTTGAACCAGATGCTGCATGTTCCGTTTTTTTTATGCATAATCTATCGATAGATTTCTTCGAATCAGATTTCTTTTCACCTTTACTCAACGTCGCATTGTATCATATAAGTGCTGAAAAACACATGTTAGCCTTACTGCTGGACCCGCGTACAGGCGGATATAGTTGATATAATTTTACAATGGGCCCTTAAACGTCAAGCGTAGCCGCAATTTATGAGATACTACACTGTCGTATATAATTCTGTCTTTTTTTACATCTCGCTCACTTGAGGCAACTTCCCAGTGCCACATATACTGAGAGAGAGAGGGAAGTATGTATATGCATGTATACATACGTACATGCATGTATGGAAACATATATCCCACAATCCTAGTATATCTTTATTGTTCTCATTCTTTCTTTCTCTCACAGTGTCGCACGCACGTCTATGTACAAGGTAGATACATGTATACGCACGGCCGCCTCGTCTGTGAGCATTTATCTGAGATAGTGTGGGGATCTGAGACAGCGTCCTCATTTGAAGAGAGATGCTGAGTGACAAAGGTTTTTTGTTCGAAAAAATGGTTCAATACACCTAACCTACCTGATGTACAAATGGGGTTCTTCTACGCAATCACTATACAAGTTGTCTTGTTGTCTTGTAATCGTATGTCAAGACATTTACGGCTTGAAAACATTGCATAATTGAATGTAATTTGAAGTCTGTCAAAATAAGGATGTGCCGTACGCTCTAGCTTTAATGAAACCGTACAAAAGTATTTGCTTTCCAAAGTGCGGAATTTAGTAGACTGGTCAGGGACCGAGTACATTTCAATACAAGCTGTAATTTTTGACTAGTGCGTTCACAAGGTTTGAAGGATTTGACTTGTATATGTAAGAGCTTTGCTTATAAATTTTTGCACATGCAGGAGGGATATACAGGTAGAAAGCTAAGGACGTATTGTACGAAATCGAAAATTTGCGAAGGAATGATATTGAGACTAAGACTGTCGGCGTTAGCAAGTCGGTAAACCGTCTGAAAATATGATTTCCTGCTTCGTATACACATAATTTATAATGAAAGTCGCGAAGTAACCTATTCATTATAAAGTTGTGTGCATATGCGCATGAAATGTTTATAGGACTCTTATAGCTGTATGTAATCAGACCTTTTCGAGCAGTGTAGACGTAGAATCAGTGGGGAAACTGAACATGAAATACATATATATATATATATATATATATATATATATAATATACATGTACTATAGCTAATTGTAGGCTTGTTTGAGTTCAGGGCGAGAAAATTTCCATTTCAGCAGAAGTGCTGGTGCGTTAAGTAGACATGCTTGTAGTGCTTTCGCTGTAATCACCAGTTTGCACATGATAACTCTACTTTAACTTGCTGTGCTTTTACTTGACCGACTGCTGCTGCTGTGACACGATCACTGGTGCTGGTGGTTTTTTATGCAGATAATCAGGCCTACCCACGTTGTTTTGTCATTGACAAGTCTGAATATGTATGTGTGTATGAACAGGTGCTGCAATTCTGCTCTCGTTTTACTATTGTAGGCTGCGGCAGTTAACCTGGAACACTGCGGTATGAGGGAAAGAGCACGCTTGATTCGCGCATCTGTTGAGGAAGTACTTTTGCATCCCCAACGCTTTATTTCTCAGCTGCCACAACAGCTGTGGTTGCAGCAGGTACACTATCTGCAGAAAATACAGCAGCTAGGTGAATTGCTTCGAAGCCGTTCGGTTCAGCAAGGCGGGAGAGAAGGTGTATGCGCTGGTAAGACTGCTGAATGCAAATCTGCGGAATCATTTCCAACAGCTGGTTCTCCGACAGATCTTTTCACTCGATCCTCCCTAGAGGAACTTCAGCAGCTGCAAACGGAAGCGCAGAAAATTGAAGAAATTGCTGGCTCTCAGTGGGCTTACGGTCTTGTGTTCGTCTGTCCGCCCTATACCGAAATAGTCTACAAAGATCTCATAGAGGTAATTCAGTCTGCGAATACTACTGTAAAAAACGGTTTTGCTGCAAGGTGGTCAAATGAATCTGTGCAGGAAGGAAACTTTTGAAAACAATGTAGCAAGACATGCGAGTTGAGCATTGTATCGCAGGAATTCAGACCAAAAAATTGACAAGCACCGTACATATCATATGCCATCAATCTGTTGTAGAGCCTTTTTCTGTGCACCTGAAGACTTTCTTGGACGTTTGCGCTTGTAATAGAATTAGTATCAAAGATGGAAAATGCGTAATTGTATCTAGACGTAGTGAGCAGATTCGGATGCATAATCGTCACCATGTATGCAGTCGTGGTGAATATACCTCGTTGCACTCTATAGATGCGAAACGTTAGGCTCACATGGGTTCACTGATTCCCAAGCAAGACGGTTGCTCTGTATGAGTGAGTCGTGCATGTAATCCAAGTTCTGTAACGTATTTCACCAAAATGTTTATTAAAGCTCCACCTCATGCAGTTTTTATGCAGTCTGCTTCCGTGCTTCAAATACGTGGCAGCTAATAATCCGGTGCTGCGTTGTGGCCAACGACGCTTTGGTAATCATTGAATATCCAAAGGAAATTGGATGTCTCCCTCGTCAGGTAACGCTGCTGTTACTGCAAACGCTTTCGTCAATGCACAGCGGTTCATTTAGGTATTCTTTGTGCAATTTCTCACTTGTTATTTCTTGCGTTAACCTGGAATATCGTACGCATATAGCGCCGTGCCTTCAAGACATTTTACGCTGCGCAGCATCTACTGGGATGAGTTGCTTGTCAGCGCCTCTTCGCAACTTTAACACACATCTGTATATCTTTTATTAAAAATAGGTTGCTGGCTGATGCAACGACTCTTTTGCTCAACCAATAACTGGCTTTTCGTCATATTTTTTGCCTTTCATGGGTAGTAGATTCATACTCGATATATCCTTGGGCACTTGCGCTATTGGAGTCTTGGCATTGGCAGTGTGCTTGCATTTTTCTTCTTTAACAGTCTGCTCTGGCACATATAATAAGTTTGCACATATTTTTCCTCTGTAACAGTTATATACAAGTATATACCTCATACTGAGATTAGAAGAGGGCTATCTGCAGTGTTCTGTATACATTATTTGTGCTTTCATTCTTCTAAAGAATGAAGTCTATCTATTCAAGCTAATACGCAAATTTACATTTGGAGTTTTTGACTGTCATGCAGATCAACCATGATTTATCGCCAGCAGCCCTAGTCGGCCTGCGTAATCGTCGATATGGCAGAACATGTCTTGCTATCTACGCGAAGCAAAAATTTTCTTATCCTCGTGTATGTGCAAGTATTTCAGCCAGCGCATCGAGCCTGTCAAACCCTACGTCCCCAGCAGCTGCTGAGGAGAAATCTGAGTTTTTTTGCAATCGGTATTGCTTGGAAGCACATCATTCCAAGGATACTAACAGAGATTCTGAGGTCCCGAGTAGTGGTGCAAATGCTGCCTTTTCTGCCACAAAATCCTTATCAGATAGCGTCGAAGAATCAGAAATCGCTCCGAAAACTGTTGCAGAAGTCAACTGCAGTCTGCAGTGCTCTAATCTTCTATCGCCGGAGAGTAGGTGGTATGGACAAGAAAAAGGAGAAGAGTTCATTCCTCTTAGCATGCGCAGAAAGCAACTGATTGCTACGGGTTGGCTGCCGCGCAAGCGCACCTAGTAAATCGTCAGAGTATAGGCGGTCAAGTGGATTAGTCATTCTCGAATACCTGATGAATACAGCTCATAAGCGTAGTGCTTTGCCCATCGTGAATACATAATTTCAAGTTATGAAAACGGTATTTTTATATATATATATATATATATGCTGTATATGCTCACTCACATGATCGTATATTTGCAGAAATTGTGCGTGACGAAGTTCTTCCCGTACACTCACGTAAACAACCACCTAAACTGGAATTTTTGTTACACATCAATTTCCCCCCCCGCTGCACCCCAATCAATACCCTTCTTCAAACGAAGTACTATCTCTTTCATCGCTGTGAGGTAAGGTGTTTAGAATACACAAGTATATAAATAGAATACGGAGCAGTCTTTATGCAGGTTATCTCTTCGTATTACGCAGGAACGAAAGGAAATGATGTCTGTATATCATTGTCTTGTAGCGCGATCGACGAGAAGCTAGGAATCTTTATTGGTGGCACACTGAGAATTTACTGAATAGTTTTGCTATCAGAGAAACAAAAACTTACGTATATTAATATGGATCAGACTTGATTTTGAAAAGAGAGGTATCATACAGAGTCGGCACTTCTGAAGGTGCCGTTGTTCAAAGCCACCAACGGAATTGCACGCATATGATAACAGCTCCACAGCACAGCAATTTTCAACGCTGTAAAACTGAGCCGTAAAAACGATCGTAGAACTGCGCTATCCCAGATCGAGGTACGATCGTCGAACTGCGCTATCCCAGATCGAAGAACGTGATGTATTGACTTGCCCTGCTTAGCGGTGGTTCACTATCAAGACCCTCTTTCGCCTCCAACGTATGAAGCGGAAATCGCATGCTGGGCTACGTTTGAAGTAGAACTCTTTATCCTCACTACGACATCTCATCAAGTTTCAGCTCTCATCAGTCGCCTGTCTTCACATCAGTTGGAGTGACCATTTCTGTGAGATGCAAAGAGAGATACTTAGCTTGCCATGCAAGAAAGCCCCACTTCGACTACTGCAGAGAAATACATAGGGTAAGTAATGATAAAGTAGGGATGATTAGATTCGTCGAACCCTTGTATAGTGCGACGATATGAGTTTTTGCGCTGGAAAAACCAGTAGATCAGGTTTACATTGCGGATCTCAATCGAACTAACGCATGCCTTGGAGCTTCCTAGTAGTATGTTTTTTTGCACACTACTAACAACTTTTCGCCGTTTTTAGCTCGGCGGCCTCCGTTGTTATGACCTGCATCGAAAGTGATTATGACTTCTGCTGCACGATGCCGAGGTCATTCTTCTTAAAGTAATTGCAGGATACTTGGCAAAACACAGCGCATCGTGCCAGTTGAGCAACACTTCTTCCAAAAAAGTGTATAATTCAATCAAGCTGAGTGCTTCTTACCACAGGGAAATTTCATACTTTCTTATAAACCTATTGTATGCCTCAAATATGCTGCAGTCGCATGGGTGGTCGAAACTTTGCTTACACGTTTGAAAAAAGCTAGGATATTAATTTCGTTGGCGACAATTACTTCTTCAACATTAGAGCAGAACGTAAATAATGAGGAGAAGTGATGCACTGCTGCACAAAATGAGTATAAAGGACATACTGTAGGAAGTTGATACCCGATTTTGTCCAATTGTTGTGCGAAGAGGAAAATACTCGTATAGAGGAATCGTCATAGCTTCAGACGTGGCACGGAGCACATCATAATAGATAAATATCGGATTCAATCGCGGGACACATTACTGAAGCTGAATGCATCTGGAGCGTTACTGACACATCTCGTGCGCTTTGTTTGTAAGATATATTTGGCGACACATATTTAGCTGCTCCATTTTGAAGCGTCATTGGCTTGTAGTTTGTAATCCTTTATTGTGCCGCTGTCAGGTGTCAAAAACCATTGAACCGTCCAATGTTCTTTGCGGACATGACAACACCTTTTACTGAAATTGCGTGTAGACTTTTGTTTACTCTTTGCATTAGGATGTTAATATTGAGTCAAAGAAAAATGATCAAACGTTCTCGCACTCTTCAAAAGGGTGTAAATGTTGCTTATTCTGTCACGCGTAAAAATCATTTACAGTATAAACTTGAAACACGCTGCAAAATATCCCAGCTTCACTGCTATTGACACATTTCATGTAAATTGTTGAGCATTAGATCGAGATATATTACCGCTCGAGAAGCTTTTATCGACACTCATTGAAAAGTTGAGAGCTTTATGAGTCAGTACTACGTGCTGCCAGACACAATATAGATGAAAAGTAGTGAAAGGCAACGTTGAAGATTAACAGTGCTAATTACTATGTGGAAGATACTTATTCATATAGCTGACAAGGGTTGACCTTTCAAGTACAACGGCATCGACTTTTGTTATTTTGCTGCAAACGGCAATGCGCTACGCTGCACTTGTTTACTGGCGATGTATCTCAGGAGTTGAAAAGTACTAACAAAAGAGGACGCGAGCCACCATAGAGAGGTTCGACTCGCACACGAATATGTGTATTCTCCAATCAGAAGTTTTTTTGCGGTGGGAGCTGTCCCTCAAAAAGTGTTCGGATGTCGCTATAAAGTTTAAAAAGCGCGCAACAGAGCGCGGCATATTCTGGAATGGCAGATATCAGGTACAGAAGTTGAAGAAGATAGATGTTACGATAAAATAGCTGGAAAAAGCTAAGTTGCAGTACTACTTCACTGCCAGTGTGATTGGCTGGTGAAGGCTATGAATAAATCCAAAACAATGCATCTGCTTTTTTGTGGATCGACAGCATAAGATCAGTCATTTTTTATTAGTGGACATCCAGGTTGCCTGAGGTGTTTTTTGTTACGTTCCGGCTCTGATACCACATTCTTTGTGCATTGCATAATTAAAACTTGTAAGCAGCAACCAATCATCAAGAAAATCGTCACATTTTGTCTTGAAGAATGTTGTTCTGTAACGTCATATGCATTTGGAAACCAATTCTACATTTCTGCTTCGCATGCTCCAAACTTCTCCAAACCATACTGGAAATACAATTACGTAATTTGATTTAGAGCAGCGCAGTCGGTGGACACACACCAGATTTGCTAGACATACAGCATCGTTCCGTTGATTTCCAGTGTGCGCTCCAGATAACGTAAATAGGCTCATTTATTGCAAGCAAGTTAGTTCCAGAAGCTCGGCGGAGGCGTTCACACTTAATGGGACGCTCCAACATCGAGCCGCATATGGCACACCATGATGAAAATGACAGGAATCTGGTGGGGATTTTTTTTTTCTTAGGCTGGCGAAAGTATAGATATGAGGAGAGTCAGCAATTCTGAAAATTGTCAGGATGCGAGACCCTCTGATTATAGTGCTCCCCGAATGCCGCTTGTTTTGCACTGAGAATCTGTCGCACAGCTCTTACCTTCAGCACGAGGAACCCCAGTCAGCTCCTACCTCAAACTAGCTTGTGTTCAGTGAATGAGCTTATTTAAGTGTTCTGGAGAGCATACTGAAAATCAACGGAACGATGCTGTATGTTGGGCAATAATACTGGTGTGTCTCCACCGTCTGCGCTTATCCTAACTTGGAAAGCGTAATAGAGTGAAGCCCATAAGTGTTAACATTGTTTGTGTTGCAGAATGCAAATGAGAAACGTGCGTACACACTGTGGAAAATACGGAATGTGGCGCTTTGAACAGGAAGGAAACAGCATTAGAGGGGATCGTGCTCGGCCTGACACAGCAACAACAATTCGTGGCTGCATATGCAATGCATATAACATCAGAACGATGTATGAACAACGGAGTACTTCCTTTCTTGAAAAGGAAAGATGTGCTCTTATCTCCATTCTACTACTCTCGGCTTCTCTGTCGGCTTCTCTGAAATTCATATAGAGTTGATGTCGTCAACGGTCGTCTACGGACATGTGCCTACATTCTTCGACGCTGGTCGATCATCACGCTGGCTGATAAATGTGGCGATGATCGTGTACAATCACGAGAGAGAGAATGCCCGGTCAGCGAGTATCTGAGTTCCAGTTTCTTTAGCAATGGTACAGCTACATCTCAGCAAACAACTACCATGGAGTTAAAGAATAAGATGTGCATTTTGTGTAATCCTGTACAGAACACAGTTTTCTGGTGCTCTGGTAGAACCTATAGTCTGATTTGAAATACAACAATTCAAGGGCTACTGAGGCTCGTTTCGTTCTTTCACGTTCACGTCCATCATTGCTGCCAGTTCGACTTGCTGCTTGTAATGTGTTTCGTTTCTTCTGCCACTCTTAACTAGCCTTTCGGTTCATGCAGTATCATAATGAGAATGCAGCTATAGTTGCTGCTTCGAATCTCTATCTTGAGACAGAGCGTCCCCAATTTGAAAAGAAAATGTGAGATTCGAATTGCGTCTAATTCAGAGCAGGTTGAGCAGGCTGTAGGGGTGCAGTAATTCAATGCATAAGCCTAATGCATTTGAAGCCAGGGGCAGATTCCACTGACTGACACAATGTGTTTTGATGATCTTGTATGGCACAAACTGATGTGTGAGCCAAGTAGATTACAATGAAGGTGATAGGATTCATTTTAGAAAATCAATAGGAATGACGCAAAATAAAAAAAAAGGTGAACTAACTTACCGTGTGCGGAGCATTATGGCAGTCAAGTCAATGTTTGCAACTAGTGACTGACAACTTTGAAGAGCCTACATTCCCACCGTCCATCTCCAACTATAGGTAGTCAAATATTTACACATGCTCCGGAGCGCAGCGGTGCTTGCATGAGTGACTGCAAAGCGTCTGCTGGTAGAAACGAGGAAAAACTGTACATCGACAGCCGTAAATAGGACAGCGATTTCACGTTTGACGAGTCGTCGATAGGTGACGCACGCAAAAAGGATCGGAATTTTGATTTGTCATCTTATCATTCTGACAATACGCAGCTGGCTGCTACACAATCTGGAGAGCAGAGCGGAGAGTTGAACAAACATTACGTTTTGCAGACCAATAAGGTGGCAGGAAAATAACACATTTTTCAGCAATCAGACACAATCAGGAATCAAGACTCAACTCATCAAGTTTTGACTCACACATTTACAATGATTTTTTCATGATGCGGGGGCTCGTCTATGCTTATAATTCAAGCCGAGTCGAGGCGGGTTAGTAATTTTGCTGCGAATTAACAAAAAAATCATCTCAGCAGGCGTGCCTTACGGTGTTACAGCGTCGCCGCGCTGAAAACACACCCAAGACATACCCGCTCAGAGACATGTATTCAACTACCCCGGGTACAGGCGGAGTAGAGCTCTTCAAATAAGTGTAGAAAGAAGCTCTTCATGTAAATGGCAATTGATCAAGAACCGACGTGCTCCCGAGTATATACTCTTTTGTCAGAATATGGTTGCTGACACAATTTTACATCCTGTCACACTACGCCTGCAAAAAAAGGGCCACTTTTACCTAGGATGCTTCTCTACTCTTCCCAGCAAAACAGTTGAAGCTTTGCTTTCCCAGGCTTCCGTATGCCGACTTTGTCCTTGATTCCGTCCTGCGTAGAAGCTTTGCTTATTCACTGGCGTTTTAGAGTTGATTTTGTATACGGTCATATTCTCGTCAGCAAGCCCATAAAAACTCACCTTTGGCATTGACGGCCTTTTCCAGAAAGCATTCACCTTTTGGGGCGCGTTTACATTCACGGACTCAACCCTGACAAAGATTAAGCACAAAAAAATTGACTACTCATAATTCCCGGGTTTGCGGCGCAAGTTGACTTTGGTCTGGCGGCGACTTCACTCCAGAAACGACTAACTGTGTGTAACTTGAAGGCTGACCTCGTGAACTAGCTGAAATTTTTTTGTGTGGTAAAATGGCCTTCCTTCTCCTCCCTTCTGTGTATACGCTGGTGCCATGTCAACTTTGTATCCGCGATATCATCTGCAGATTCAGCGTTACATTTTCTCGTTCAATTTTTGCTGTTTTGCAATGTAATACAATGCCTGGAGAGTTTGCTTGCTCTATGTATCCCTTTCTACTCTTGAACAATAAGGGGGTCCGCGGTCACAGTCCTGTCCATATGTTCAGTTTTAATGTACGCAAACGCGGTGTAGAATTTGGCAAACTTACTTGGTTCTGAAAGGCAGATTCTTTGGTACTTCGTAAACGTAACCCTGTAGACGAAAGTCGTGATGTGCACGTCGTTGCGCGGCTGGCATTGATTTCAACAGATTCTCAGTTCCTTACCTCTCCACAAGGTACAAAGATTCCGTGGCCGTTGTTGACTTAGCCAGTGGTGAGTAGCAAAGGTATCTCGAGACTGAATTCACTCTTCTTTTACCACTGCAGATGACGATGACGCTATAGACATTGTCAAGTCAAGTCAATTGCTTTTGTTTCTTTCACTGCTTCTGCAACGTGGGCGGCCAAGCATACCAGTATCAAGATGGGCTTCAGCCCCCAATCAGCGCGATTTCCGGCAAACATCCGTTCAGCCAACGCCCATCACGACCAGCAACAAACCCATCAGTTTTCTTCATTTTTGCGGAAAAAATTATTTCGCTCTTCAAAAAATACCAACCATCACCAGCTGGATCCACCTGCCCCTTCATTTCAACCCCTGGAAGCCATATGTACCGCAGAACCTCTAACTACAGCTGTCAGTGCAGTATCTCAGAAAGCACCGCCAGTGCCTGCAGCTCTTTCCGCATCCGTGCCAGCCAATCCCAAAACCCAAACGAGGGAAAAAGTGGGGTTTCTTCCTGCAACTAAACTGGAAGAGCAACCGCAGAACGAGCATACGTTCATGGAGGAGAAGCAAAACAAAAATGGCAAGAATGAAGGTTCAAAGGAATTTGCCGATCTCTACGCGTTCGGCGGCCGAAACAATGAGGGGGCGCTTGTGCCTCAAGATCCAAGGGGCAAGTTTACAAATCTCCAACAGCGGTACCATCACGACCTTCAAGAAAATGAGGCCGATGCCCGACTGCTTGACGCTGATAAGGGTTTAGAATTGAAAGAACGGTCTAAAACAAGAAGAGCTTCTGCAAGAGCATCGGCAATTGTTTCACCGCCATTACCGATTGAACAGGAAGAGAGGGTGCGAGAGTTCAAAGAAGCGGTGCACTTTTACAAACATCAGCTCGAGAGTAGTTACGCTAACCAAATGTTGACGTTACAACAAGTGAGCAAATAAGGTGATGCAAAAACCCACAGCTCGTATTTTCCTGACCTAGAAAAGTTTTTCTTGAGCTTTCCTGATTGAGTCTTCATATTGTCTCTCAAAACCTGTTATATATGCTCAGATATTCTCGTACTACTAACAGCAGCTACCTCCTTTTCTGACATTAAATCACATCTTTTACACATAATGCTGTCTTTCACATACGAAGCTGTCAGGGTCTAAAAGTCTAATAGATCCTGCTGCGCAGCTTCCACGTGTGAATGATTTATGCCTATGTTTTGACGTGTCGACCCCAATTTCTCTCCTGACCAGATTCGATCAGCTGCAGAAAAGCTCAGTGAAGACATACGTGAGAAAACATTTGCCCTTTATGTTAAATCTTACTCTGAAGCACTAGTGGAGCACCTTCGAGTGAAACGCACACCGGCTGCTCTGGAACAGTACGAATTTATCCAGGTAAGTACAAACAAATAGCCTACATGCACCCGCCGTATAACCATATATGACTTTTTCAAAAGAGAGTATGTGAGACACCATCGATTTGATGAAAAATCGTTTGTAATTAATTACATTGTGCAGGAACACTTTGCCCTTTCAACTTAGTGTCAAAACACCCAGTATGGACTTTCTCCTGGTTACACGGCCCGAAAAAAAAAGAACGGCACAGGTTGATTCGCTACCACCTCTCGCGATAGAGAAAACAATTTGGATAGAAGCGACAGTTGCTCATATCAATTCCGTAAAACTTTCCTAGCCTAGATTAAAAGCGTTGACGCTGTGAAAAACGAGTTATTGCTCGCATTTGCTAGATAGCATACAACTCATAAAAAGCGCAATTTATTTCCTCCTGTAGAATGTATTTACTTGTGATCGTTAGACTCTGGGTCGCGGAGGGTTTGGGGCCGTGTATCTCGTCCGAGGGAAAGCTGATGAACGATACTTTGCACTTAAACAGGTACTCTCATGACCTTAATTCTTAGCGGGCTTGTCAGATGATATAATTTCTGTAAAACGCACTTATAAATAGAATTCTCAAACTGAACACTTCTTTGAAAGCAGATTGTGCCAGTTCGAGAATCATATAGCACACAGAGCATTAGCTTGATGAACCAATATGTTTCGCGACGAAACAGCTCCCCAGACACCAACAGACAAGTTTTCTCGGTGGTGTCAAGAAAAATTCGAGACAAGGTATAAATTGGCTTCTAGTATCTCGTCACTTTCTCTCCGTAGGTACCGAAGAGGAAAGTGTTGAAAGCCTCTTCTCGCGAAAGGCAGCTAGCAGAGCGGAATTTTCTCGCTGTGTGTAAATGCCCTTCAATTGTCCAGCTTCACGCAACTTTCCAGGACGAACATTTTCTATACCAGGTAGTAGAATTTCTACAGGTACGCGAGAGAAGAGGACACAAAAATTTGGAGGAAGACAACCAGCCAGACTCTCTATTACGTGGCAGCGAGTAGTCGCAATTCAGCAAAAGTCCATATTTTTGTAGCGTCGACCTTTGTTCCATCCTTCTGAGTAGAGTGTGCAGGCGAGAATCACAGCTACAACTATTCAAGCGGCCAGCGATAATACTTAATGAGAAATTACTGAACGCTTTCGACTCCTCAGTTTTTGCCCTTCCTAAAATAAGCATTTATATTATCGATCAATCATCACTAAAACAGTTTCAAGAAGTCAGATATATTTTTTTGTGAGCCGATTATGACTCAAAATTCAAATGCTTTATTTTGCGACCGCAGTTGGCACTTGCACGAGAATATATAATCAGCCAAGCTCCAGCTCTTTGGTTATGTTTGCCTGCCTCGAATACGAATGCACCGCCATGCGCTCTGGAGCGTTCTGAAATGTGTTAGCAGTTTTGCAAGTGCCTCTGAATCGAAATGACCTGGCTGGATTGGGTTCCTGCAGAAATCCAGCGGAACACAACAATCTCCATTCCGTTCTTCACTTTGTCCTCACTTTACACAGCTACAAATGCTGTTTACGAACTTTTATGTGTTTTATACATCCTTGCAGGGCGGAAGTCTGATGCATTATATGCACGCGAAACAAAAATTTTCTGAGGAGACTGTGAAAATGTGCATTGCGGAGCTTGTGCTCGCTGTGAAGGAAGTTCACGATGTGAGATGCTGCAGGAGGGTGCTGTCAATCTCATGTAGTACCAGTAACGCTCTGGAACTAAAAAATTTAACCGTACTGTTTGTCTGCAAGCCCTTAGAAGTGCTGCAATCTTCTCTTGATAAATTTCACTCTTTTATGCAACAATGTCTGATGCGTAGATTTACTACATTTTACAGACCTGTTACCTTATTTCAATACTCTTCCATATCTCATGCAACAGTGTCGAATGTTAACACTTTGACACGCTCAAGCACACAACGCAAAAATGCATATTTCGACTTCGGCATGTAGTGAAAAAAAATACATCTTACGAAGCTGAATGCTGACTGTTTATTTTCAGTATCAGTGAATGAGTGTGACTGCTTTGCCTGATAGTTTCGACGTTCTTTTGCCAGTTACATATGGATCGATTTGAAGCCGAGCGTAGAGGGCAAGACGAGTACCTGATTTTAGTTTCACGTTACACGACTTAGTACTAAACTTGTCAACCCTTTATACCTCGGTTTTCGTTCCGATGCAGAGAGGATACATCCATAGAGACATAAAGCCGGATAACATCGTCTTTACGAGCGATGGACATTTGAAACTCCTCGATTTTGGCCTCGCCAAATTTGCCCCAATGGTCTTCCACTATTCCTCGTACGCAGGCTCTTGTGTTAGCCAAACGCGATAAGTCTTCAAATTATTTTAGTGCAATAAGTTTATTATGTATCCGTCGTGCGACTGTTCACGTGATGTACACACTGTGTCCCAAGAGAGCTCCTTTTGCTGTTTAGATTTGGTGTGAACTGTCTGTGTAAGCGCATGGGTCACCAGAGTATCTGAGCAATTGATCACGTAGAACTATTTTTTTTTCGTCAATCATCTTCCTTCGCTCTTGACAGCAAGAAGAAGGTAACACAGGGCGGCACAATCTGGCAGTTAAGGCTGTGCTTCGATTTCAGTTGAAAGCAAACACCTACTGTGTTGCTTTGTCGTCCTTTCTTGTCAGCGGCTGTACCTCGAACAACTGCTGCGCGCTAAAAAGCTCTGGCAGCGGTGCTGCGACAACAACGACGAGCAGTACAGCAACGAGCCCCAACCTTGTCCGGCCTTGTACCCGCGCGGAACCTTTGTCTCCCACAGAACATTCGTCCCTAGCACGCCAAATGCCGCATCTTTCCCCAACTTGTACGAATTTTATTTATTCACTGCAGGTGCAACACCTGGTGAAAATACGTTGCTGGGCAATCTATAAAAAATTGTTGACTATAGACAGGCATCCTTGTTCACCTGCACAGAGATCCAACGCTTCCATAAAATCGATTCACTGAATACGAGCTCTTCAATTTCTTGCGAATGTTGAAAAGATGCGCAGGTCGAAAGGTAGTGACAGTATTGATACAATGTTAAAACCAGTGAACGAGTGTTACGCGTTGCCGTGGGAAACGGTTCAGGTGGCTGCTATTGCGGTTGTCTACAAATCCGCGACTTCGATGATCCATCCGACGGTGAAAGAACCGCCTTGAACCGCCCTTCCGAATCGCTTCTCAGATCAATATGCGGAACTCCGATGTATACTGCTCCAGAAGTCTTACGGTAACTTTTCTGCGTGAAAGGACTTGTGACTCGTTGTTGAGGGGTAATTCTGCGGTCCGTTAATATCGCTGGTGCCACAACATCCTCGTTGAGCAGAACGTTGACTCTTCTGTATTCACGTGGAGCCAAATAAAAACAAATATGCCCTTTACGTTGCACGCAGATAAAGGTTCCAGTAGGATCTACTCACAAACGGACACGTATAAAGTTCCGATAAGTTGTATCCTTATATTCATACATATTGAGATCAGACGTGCGCCAATCTACTCACACTGGCTCAGTATTTCATCAGCTTTATTGCAACAGTGAGAATGATGAGACGAAATTGCTACGTGAGCGTGTGAACTACAGTAACTTTGATGCATTTTTGTCGATCTGCAGTGGAGAGGGATACGAGAACTCAGTTGACTGGTGGTCGGTCGGTGTAGTAATGTTTGAAATGCTCTACGGTGGCATACCCTTCTGCCCACCACCTAAATACCGCGGAGATATTGCGACTTTTGTGAAGGTGCAAGTCACAAACCACGCCCTAGTGTGCCCGTAAGATAATTTATCAAAGTCACAATTTAAGCATGCTTTGTAATATAGAGAAGAGAGTCTCTTGATTAGCCAGGTTCAAAATCCATACTACAGTGCTAGTTGGGCAGAAACAATCTTTCATTATACGTATGAAAACAACGATCGGCAAAATTTCCGGACTTTTGACTGTAATATTTTCGGTTCTGCTGGTGCATCTTAAGTGTTCAAAACTCCTTCTGTATCATCTGAAACGCCGTATACTTTCTCCGCACGTGCAGCACTGCTCACTTTGCTCTAAAGCACATGTGCTTTGCATCCTAAATCTAAACTAGTATATTGCGTTACCCCTCTCATATTCAAGTGTAATATGCTGATTCTTCCACGTAGATCATATTCCTAATCAGTTCATATTTCTAGGTTTCACGCATCCAGCAATTGAGTACAAGTGTGTTAATGATCTGCAGACAACTAAGCTAATGAAAATCTGCACATCTTCACATCTGCAGAGTTCTCTAAAGCCGAATACAGCAACTAACACACCAGATAGTATTTTTTGAGGTATAATACACATTTTGGGTGCTTCCAGAATCCAGTGAGCTTACCAGCTACCATCAGGTCTGGTTTTTTTACGCAGATGACTACATTATCAGCCGGACATGTGTTCAAAACCTGAAGAGTTTTGTTGGCAGCGTTGTGCAGTACGCGCAGTTGCAGTAACAACTTATACCGCAGAACGCCTTCACCATGTATATCTTATTAAAACGCGGATTTGGAACTCACTCTATTGCCCTTTTCTTTATCTCGTTCAAGCACCAAAATTCGCTACAGAAATAGAGACAGCAGCACCAGATGCCTTTCCGTCGTATCCTGTTCTCGTAAAAAAGTTCGGCTACATAAATTGCATAGTTTTGTTCCTCATTTTGCGCGCAGCATCCCATATCCTTCTCCTATATCAAGCATCTTATCGCCGGAGTCGATCAATTTTATGCAAAGGTACTGATTTTGTAGTTATAACTCTTCTCATTGGCAGTTGAATAGTTGGGCTAGCAATCATTATATCCTACATCAAGCACTGCTTAGTGAGCTAGAATAGTTTATGTGCAGCCGTCAAGCATTTCAGAACGTTACACCCAGATAAAAACCGCAACGTAAAAATTACTGTGCTTGAGACCGCAAGACTCCATGGAACTAACATCAGATTTATAGAACATCACACAGCGAGCTTGCTCTCAAAGGCCGGTAAGATTTGAACAGTGCTGATTACCAGTGAGTTACACGAAGGCTAAAGTGCAGAGGTAGTCGCAAAATGCAAGAATCAGTAGAAGTTTGTAACTGCGAAACCAGACAATGTGGACTGATCTGTAAACAACGGAAGGACATGTAAAGGAGAATAATCGGATTGATAAGGGTAGTACATTCGCTAGTTGCATTAGGTAAAGCAACTGCTTTACCTGGAGCTAAATCTGGACAGCATTCACCAACGCAATGAAACAGCGCAACTTGTTTATTATAAAGCACAAGAAAATTTTTTACATTTGTTTCTATATACTCCCATGGCGGGTGTTCGTTTACTTGAATATATCAGCACATGTACACGTACATATGTATATATCTCGGGTTTGTCCATATATATATATATATATATATATATATATATATGCGTATATATGCATGCATGAATATCGACTAGAGCTTCACTGCCTTTTATGATTGAATTTTAACTAATGATTTCAGTGCTATAGTACAAATATGTACATGAAGCTGGCACATCAATAAATCGGTATATATATATATATATATATATATACAATAGAGGTAAGAAGCGAGAATAAAAGAGAGAAAAAAAGAAGAGGGAAAAGGAGACAAATGACCTAGTTGACTCCTTACCTATTGACATATACTATACATTTGAGATTATTAGTTTCAAAGATATACATGTATGTTGGATTTGCAAATATTCATCAAGTGGATGTGTGGATGTAGCGAAATATAGAACGGTTATCATGCTGCGCCGACGTAAATATGTACCCTAGTATACTTGCACGGCCATCGCCTCGTATTTTGGCAGCATGGTATGCGAGCGGACGCATCGTTTCAAGAGCGCAATTACAATAATGCAGCATCCGTGGCTCGCCGACGTTGAATGGGAGAAAATTCCGATTATGCTTTCTCCACTACGAGAAGATACGGAATTATACGCTCAGAAGCACTTTGGTCACATACATGAGGACAGTGATTCTGCTGCTATAGCAGCAACTGCTAACGCTGTTCATCCTTCTCAAGAAGAGCAGCTATTCGATCCTGCACCGGGCAATCCCGTACGGAAGGTGAAAATTCCTGCCGCCCTGTCAGCTGCGGCTGCTGCTCAGGTGCCTGTTGCTGCCGCATCTCCAGAAGCTGCTGCAGGAGGACATACTGTACAAAATGCGACAACGGCCATAACGGCAGCACCACCAAGGTTAGAAAAGGCAGTTTTTGACGGAAAGAAAGATCCTTCTCCTGCTGTGCGCAACGTCCCTCGGTACAATGGTCTACCAAGCAATGGCGTCGCAGCATTCACTCAAGCAGTAGCAATGGAGGTAAATTTATGGTTTTAGACAAGTATAGGCATTGCTAAGCTAAGTGCTGCATGACGAATGTTATTGCCGTGATGCATTACTTTAAACTACCGGGCGAAGGAATCTTGAAGGCTGAAGGATTTGAGTGTTTCCTTGGTAATATCCATCGGTACGCTTGTGCTGCTGCTGATGCTGCTGCTCAGTGTGCCCATCAACTGAGCAGAATGGACGCTGGTTCGTGACTCACTGGACGATTTTATTGCATTGAGTGTCTCGCTGCTGCTCTTCCGCCACGTGCCAATCACTTTGGATGAAAGTCGCCTGTCAGCCGTTTTCACAACCCCCAATATACTGCGCGCTGCTACTGATATTCTTGCGCAACCACATTATCACGTGTAAAAAATGCTTTCCTCTTTCACTTCGATGAGCAGCTTCATCTTTATCACGATATGGTTGCTGATGCAGTTGTCTGCATTTCTGAGCTGAAATGCATCTTCTGTACTATTTCCTACGCTTTCTCAAACGCATCAAAAGCTCGTCACGTCAAACCACAAAAGTTATTGACTGGCCATCGCTTTTAACTACAGGTGGGTCTATCTTGCTGCTGTGCTACTTTTTTTCGTACCTGCTTTGCTGCTGTTGTTGCCGAGCTACGAAATCTACGAACAGCGTCGAATCGGTAATGTTACCTTTCTAAAGTGCATAATCAAAGCTTACCACCTGATGACCCGGCACATTCGCCTCAGCAAATCCGAAGCCGGCCAGCTAAAAAATTAGTATTTTCTTTTGAGGTATCACGCCTCATTACTGCTCCGAGTATTTTCGACTGCTGCTGCGGTACTCTCACTACTTTATCTGCTGCACAGCTGTTGCTGTTGTTGTGCTAATCTATTTACGAGCAGCATGACCTTTTTTTCTCTCGATATGCCTTCAATCGACGGGCTCTCGAAACTCTACCCACAATTGACATGGTGTTGCAGCGAGCTGCAGCAGGAAGACAAAATTTTCTTGCTGATTCACAAGCTGCACCGAGTTCGCCACCGCAACAGCAGCGACATATGGAGCCGTCAAGCTGCGTTGCTGAAACAAAAAGCAACACTGTCGCTGCCTGTTCATCTTCTGAAATTAGTACTAGCTCACGGGACAAATGCCCATCATTACTTATTCCACCATCCTGCTGCTTCTGCTGTTCATCTTCAGCAGCAGTTCATCCATTAGAAGGAGTAGCTAATGGTCGCTGCTGCTGGGGTGCTTGTTCTCCTCGCACAATGAAGCGCTCGCCCCCACAACAACAGCAGTCAGTAGCACAGACTTCAACACCAACAGGAACAACGACACCAAAGTTGTGTGACAATGGAGAAATCCACATTAGAATAGCAACACCATCGGTAGGAGCGACGCTGTGCGACAATACAGAAAATCTTATCGAAAAAGCAGCCCCCAGTGCATCACTTCCGGCGTCGCATGCGGCGCTTCAGTCGTCTCATGGGAAAGCAAAAGCCACAGCTGCATTAGCAGTAGAAGCAGGCAATACTTTCGTAATTTCCTATCCATCTGCAGTAAGCCAGTCTGTGTATGAGGCTACTAGTGGAGCACTCGCAGCAACGGACGGAAAGCTAGAGTAGGAGAAGAGGCAACCTGCCTCTGTCTGGCTCTTTCTGTGTAATTGTGTATGCACATACCTACACGTCGATACCTACAGCTACAATAAGTCACACAGCTTTTGAAAAGCCATTGTAGAATTGTCATAGCTGTTCCTGCTTTGGGAAAAAGGCTGATACATATTTGCACATGACGGCATACTCGTATATACCTGGTGCGACTCAACAGGTAGATACGTGTCTGCTCACTCTGCTCAATTTTCATGCAGATACATAAATATGTATATATATATATATATGTACATGTATAGATATAGATACGTATATGCGCTACCTAATCCTTCGCTAAGATCCATCTCTGCCGTCGCGAGCTTCAGGCGGTTGTGTCTGGCAACCAGATATAATTTCAGGGAGGGCCATATCTATTTTACAACATAAATTCTAGCTGGCAGTTTAAAAACAAAACTACTTTAAGCAGATAGCCACAAATGATACTGCACGATAGAATATTCAGATTACATTGCGTACATTCACTTCAATGGTTTTGCGCCAACCGCAACTAATGGGCTACAGTCTTGCTTGTCTGACTTTTCCACGACGTACCCCCATAGCGGCAATATCAAACACACAGCTATAGTTTCATTTTTCCAAAGTTGCATAGACGGTATTCAACTGCAGCGGCGACGCCAGCAGCAGCAAGCAAGCGAAGTAGGAACCCATTTACAAATACTTTATGAATGCTGCAATGCGGTTCTTGTGTACATTGCACTGAGGCAGCTGACTATTTACAATAATAGAGCAAGGGTTTGCTATCTCGTCTCATCCAGCTTGTTCCTGTCAAACTCTGAATTTTATATACAAGCGTCTACTTTTACTACAAAAGCTGGCAAATAATTGTAAGAAAACTGCTGAGAGTTGTCGAAAACAGCAGTGAATTGACCTTATTAGTAGAAATGTCTAGCACCACTCACGTGGTCAAATGTTCTTCTATCTTTGCTCTAAGCAACGTGATGTCTTGATCAAGCACATGCCATATGCGATGACGTCTCTAAGTACACAAGAATGGGTACATACACAAATGAAAGCTTGAAAAATGGTATTCACAGTCAAGGAGCGCATTTTTTTACATCACTTGTCACAAACTTTCTGTACTTACTATGGTGTATAGTCTCGCACATGTGCATGAATATAGTGTTGCGCTTTTTTGGGATTGTCCCTTACACATTTGCAAGTTTGTCTGTGCATTGTATGTTGAGTGTGCATATATATATATATATATATATATATATATATATATATATATATATATATATATCAAATATGTATGCGTACGTTTACACAGTGCATGAGTTTGGACAAAATTCTTTCAGTCATATGGATACGGTAATGCACCTTCATAAAACTGTGGAATGAATCGAAACGGACAATGGACAAAGTAGATATGTAATTATGGTGTCTAATATGTTTGTCAAGTACTTTCAAAAAACTCATAAGTGCAATTACTTTAGAATATGAGTTAGATTTAGAAAGCTTGTATGCTTACAATCTGAATCATTTCGTATTCCAAAAAAGTGACAGCAAGTATATATACTCGATTGTTCATATAAATATATATATATATATATACATGCATATATAATTTCATATCGCAGAAATCTGTCTACGCCAGGCCGCTTGCCCATCTCGTGGCAGTTAGGTGACATGATAGGATACAGATTTTCCTAGAGAATCGTTGTGGCCACTGCGAAAAGCTAAATAAGAAGGAAGGCCACCAGAATGAATGGAAAGCACACCACATCTCGATAGCTGAGACCAGCAAGTTTGCGAAATTTGACCAAACAAACCCAAGTAGAAACACATGATTCGCACAGCGTATACATGTCACTAAGAATACCTATAATACTACAGTACGCTTATATATCGCGATTTCACAAGTTTACTGGATGTATGTAGACATATATATATATATTTATATCCCCGTTCATTATACAGATTGAAGGGGACTGTTCAAATAAAACTAAAATCCTGATAAGGAGGGGTTTTTTTCAAA